>NC_084743.1:32023133-32053133 GCF_033978785.1 Entelurus aequoreus
TGTAAAGCAAGAAAGGCAGACACTACATACACAAAGCCTAACCAGGCATTTTTTCCTCAATGAATTCTGACACAAAATCATGTCTGAAGCTCAGAACACGCTACACATTTCCCCAGTTTTAGTTTACAGATAAGGAAAGATTGGCCTGGCCCACTAGGATCCCTCTTTATGTTTGTGAACTTTATAGTCTATACATTTAGAGTGATGTGATAATCAAACACTCTAGAAGTCTAGGATGAAAGAGTATATAAGAGAATTGACAGCAACGTTCCCTCTAAGGTGTGCGCCTGTGCAATTGCGCACTGCTCAAGCATCCTCTGCACACAGCAAATCTATGCCACGCACAAAATCAAATAAAAAAATAAGCGCATAACAATTTTCGACACGACACGGACACGACAGAGAAAACAGTTTTCGTCATCATTGTTCAAATATTGTAACGTCTGTCGAGACGCTTTGAGGACATGAATTCCATCCATCACTTTACTGAGCAAAACTCTTTATTGTCGGCCATAAACACATCACCAAAACATTAGTAAAAAAAATGATATTGAGCAAAAGTGGTAATTTTCTGCAGTACAAACCAGACCAAAAGCAACTTTCTTATATCAACAGCAGCCGCTCGCTCTTTCTCACTTGCGCCAACACATGCACATTTGGCACTTAGCCAGTGATGCGTTAACAGCCACACAAAAAGTCGGACAACTCAAACACCACACATAAAGTGTCATTCCAGGTCGTTACACTATGATTTACCAATCAAATGTGTGCTTATTCTAGTGTCATTTATTAGGAATCTTAATTTATAAATATTAATCATGAAATGCTATTAGTATATTAAATAAATACTCATAAAAATATATTTTTTACAAACAGGAAGTTGCAGGAATGCACACATGATCCCCTGCTTACATCTCATTGTGCAACATGTGAATGTTTTAATGGGAACTAAATGCAATGTCTGAAAGGGGTACAAACTATTTCCAAAGCAGGACCTCCACCCAGACAAACAATACAAGTACACAGTTCATGAAAAACAATATTTGTTGTTATTGTCATTGTAAGTGGGCCTAAACACTTATATTAGAAATGGAAATGACTGCTGTCATTTGATTATAATAATAAGAGAATGTTGTCTGTCTATCTGTGTTGGCCCTGCGATGAGGTGGGGACTTGTCCAGGGTGTACCCCGCCTTCCGCCCGAATGCAGCTGAGATAGGCTCCAGCTACCCCGAAAGGGACAAGCGGTAAAAAATGGATGGATGGATGGAGATTGAAGTTGTTATTTAGTCAAGTTTGGGACAGGTGTGCTGCTGGTGTAGCCACAGTGTGCACGTCTGATGTTGCTCACATGGGCTCCACTCAATGCTCAGGGAGTTTTTGCGTTTGCTCACACATGAACAATTAGAGGGAACATTGCTTGACAGAGTGTGTACCTTCAGTGCTGAATGACGAGCAAGGCAGAGTTAATCCTTAAGTGGTGGAGGGAAAGTGGCATCGGAGTCTCTGTCTCTCTTTATTATCTACGTCGAAGCATGTTGCTTATGTAGCTTGTTTCAGCAGATTTGAATTGCTGTTTTGGGCAGTAGATGGGATCTTTGATCCAAAGCACAATTTACATTTAACTAAAATGTTATTTTCTTTGTGCTCGACAAAAGAAAAGTAGTGAAAATTAGAAAATATCTCCATGTTAACAAACTCGACTGCAGCTCCGCCATGATCAGACACGCCCCCACCCCCCTCCTCTCTCTCCCCCCACACTCACACACACACAGAGCGCAGGTCTCTCTTCTCCGGTTTGTGACACAAGAAGAATCAGAACTACGACACTAACACACTTTATACTACATTAAAAGTAATGTAAAATAACGCAGTAACGCATCATGTAGTAACGGTAACTGAGTTACTGAATATAAAAAATAACGCGTTAGATTCCTAGTTACCGCCGAAACTAACGGCGTTACAGTAACGCGTTACTGGTTATCACCAGGAAAGATGAGGTCACCTACCTAGGTTCCATTCTAGAGGCTAATCTTTTCTGTGATAAAATGGCAACCAAGGTAATCAAAAAGGTCAACCAACGAACAAAATTTCTATATAGAATCTCCTCTCTGGTCAACAAAAGCACCATGAAGATTCTAGCGGGAACTCTCATTCAACCCTTTTTCGATTACGCTTGCACCTCCTGGTACCCCAGCACCTCCAAAACCCTCAAATCTAGACTCCAAACATCCCAGAACAAGCTAGTCAGGTTACTTCTAGACCTCCACCCCAGATCACACCTCACTCCTACCCACTTCGCCAAAGTGGGCTGGCTCAGGGTGGAGGACAGAGTAAAACAACTTGCACTGAGCCTAGTCTATAAAATCCGCTACACCTCCCTAATATCAAAGTAAATGTCAAACTACTTCCTTAACGTAAATGACCGCCATAACCACAACACCAGGGGGAGCTCCACTAATCATGTTAAACCCAGATTCCGATCTAACAAAGGTCTTAACCCATTCTCCTTCTATGCCACATCAATATGGAATGCACTCCCAACAGGTGTAAAAGAAAGGGCATCTCTATCCTTCTTCAAAACCGCACTAAAAGAACACCTCCAGGCAACTTCAACCCTAGACTAACACCCTCCCTTCCACATCCTACCTCCTCGGATTGTAAATAATCATATGTAGATCCTTTTTTTTATTCTTATGCTCTCTGATCTCTATCTCTATGTCCACTACTTGCTGTATGTATCCTACCAAGTCAGTCCTACACTGTTCCAATGTCCATTTCTCTGATGATGCAATTGTTGATGACTGAAGTGTTGATATCAACCAAACCTAACCCCCCCACCCCCCTCCTCCACACCCCGGATTGTAAATAATGTAAATAATTCAATGTATATACTCTGATGTTTATCTTATGTAATGACTGTATTATGATGATAGTATATACAGGTATCTGTTGGAAAACTTATTCGGGTGTTAGTGGTCAATTGTACGGAATATGCACTGCACTGTGCAATCTACTAATAAAAGTTTCAATCAATCAATTTTATGTTGATTTTCATTTTTAATCCAACTCTTTTTTTTTGACATTTTCAAATAGACAGAAAAAAGTGCAAGTCGAAACAGTACAATTTTAAAGTCAGTAAATTCTTCACACCCTTTCCCTTAGAACCCAAACCTCCCACCCACCCTCCCACCCCACTCAGGTCAAACCAACAAAGGACATATGGCACAAACATATAACAAGTAAGACAACAAAAACAGACACATTCACACACACACACACACACACACACCCATACGAGGCCAGAGACAGACAGAGGCTGAAAGGAGAGAGAAATGGAGATAAAAATTGGACCAAAATTGGAAGAAAGGATTCCAGACCCAGTTCCAATTGAGGACTATAATGATACCATAGAGCGAAATCCCAACTCCATGTTCCTCAGTAATGTGACACAGGAGGAAATAGTTACAATCGTGAAAAAATGTAAATCTAAGACTTCAACTGATTGTAATGGAATTGATATGGAAACGATAAAAAGGGTTATTGAAGAGATCTCAGGACCATTAATGTATATTAGTAACCTATCATTTCAAACAGGTACATTTCCAAACAAAATGAAAATAGCTAAAGTTGCACCAATTTATAAGACTGGAGATAAACATCAATTTACAAATTATAGACCTGTTTCTCTACTTCCACAATTTTCTAAAATCATTGAAAAACTGTTCAATAACAGATTAGAAAGTTTCATAAATAAAAATAGAATACTCGAAGAGAACCAATATGGATACAGAGCTAATGTTTCAACTTCAATGGCTTTAATTGAAATTACAGAAGAAATTACCAATGCAATAGATAGTAAAAAATGTGCAGCAGCGGTTTTTATGGATCTAACTAAAGCATTTGACACAATTAATCACAATATTTTAATCAAAAAACTAGAACGATATGGCATCAGAGGGTTAGTCTTAAACTGGATAAGAAGTTATCTAACGAACAGGAAACAATACGTGAAGCTAGGCGAACACACGTCTACAACGCTAAATATATCCTGTGGTGTACCTCAGGGATCAATACTAGGACCTAAATTATTCAATCTCTATATAAATGACATTTGTAAAGTTACAAAAGATTTAAAGTTAGTATTATTTGCGGATGATACAACAGCGTTTTGTTCAGGAGAGAACACACAGGAGATAATAGAAATAATAACAGAAGAAATTAACAAATTAAAAAGATGGTTTGACAAAAACAGACTATCGTTGAATCTTAGTAAAACTAAAATAATGCTATTTGGTAACAGTAGAAGAGAAAGTCAAACACAAATACAAATAGACGGAATAGAAATTGAAAGAGTAAACGAAACCAAATTTCTAGGTATAATGATTGATGATAAATTGAACTGGAAATCTCACGTAAAAAATATACAACATAAAGTTGCAAGAAACACGTCAATAATGAATAAAGCAAAACATGTTCTAGACCAAAAATCCCTTCATATTCTCTACTGCTCACTAGTGTTACCATATCTGAGCTACTGTGTAGAAATATGGGGAAATAATTACAAAAGTACACTTCATTCATTAACGGTGTTACAAAAAAGATCAGTTAGAATAATACATAATGTTGGATATAGAGAACATACAAACCCTTTATTTATTGAATCAAAAATACTGAAATTCCACGACATAGTGAATTTGCAAACAGCTAAAATTATGCACAAAGCAAACTATAACCTGCTACCCAAGAATATACAACAATTCTTCTCAAAAAAAGAGGAGAAATATAATCTTAGAGAAAAACGTAATTTAAAACATTTGTTTGCACGTACAACACTTAAGACCTTCAGTATATCAATATGTGGAATTAAATTATGGAATGGATTAAGCAAAGCAATCAAACAATGTACTAATATGATACACTTCAAGAAACTCTTCAAACTTAAAGTGTTTACAAAGTACAATGAAGAAGAACCATGACAAACATTCTCAATTTATTTCATCCATCCATTCATTAATTCTTAAAGTAATCTTACTTATCTCATCATATGAAATATGACTTACTTCACCAATTATTATTATTAAATTCTTACTATTATTTATTTATTTATTTTTATTGTAATTACTTATGGAGTTTATTGTGAAAAAATTGTGAACAGGAAGTGAACAAAAAGTTTTGCAACTGTTATGTAAAGAAAAGGGGTAGGATTAAATAAGCTCTGCTTCTTCCTACTCCTTTTCGAACATGTTGAAAAGAAACTGGAAATTGTGATGTTTTATGTTGTATGCTTGCATGTTCGAAATAAACTCAAACTCAAAATAATAATAAATAAAAGGGAGATTATTCCTCATCTGCGTCTGGGCATAAATCAAGATAGTTGAAATACAGCAATTGTAGAGAACCTCTCTAGTCCAACGGCCGTGAGATGGGGGGTGAGCCAGTTCCAATTAAACAAGATCAATCGCCTGGCCAGCAAGGTCGTAAAAGCAACAGCGCGTTTTAGTGGTACCGGGCACATGTTATCAGGGCATATACCGAAAATTGCTGATAATGGGTTGGGGGAAAAGTTTTGACCGTATGCCTTTCCGATTGTGTCAAAAATGTCCTCCCAAAATGAACATAGTTTAGAGCAGGACCAGAACATATGGACATGATCAGCCAGAGATTGTTTGCATCTATTGCAGATATTGCTAACTGGGGTAGATTTTGGATAGTTTTGAATTAGTGTAGTGAATTTTATGGATTACTTTGCATTGGATGAGACTATGACGGGCACATATTGATTATCATTTTTGTTAAATTGTTTAAAAATAATGTGTTGATACAAATATTTATAAATAAACAGTATAGGCAAAACTTTGCATCTTTTTATTGAACATCGAACATACATTTATAATTCACACAAAAGTCAATGCACTTTCAACATCAAGGAAAGAAAACAAAAGCAAATACAGATAATACTAAAAAATATGAAGAAAAAAAAAAGGGGGGGCTACCTAAATCACTTTCAAATGTTTTTAACAAGGATATCAATTAAAAGCCTTAATTATTTATTAAAATTAAATTATTTATTATTAAATTAATTAAATTATTTATTATTAAAAGTCTTAATTATTCTCCAAGATTTGATTGATAATTGTAACCCATCCATCCATTCTCTACCGCTTGTCCCCCTCGGGGTCGCAGGGGGCGCCGGAGCCTATCCCAGCTGCATTCGGGCGGAAGGCGGGGTACACCCTGGACAAGTCGCCACCTCATCGCAGGGCCAACACAGATAGACAACATTCACACTCACATTCACACACTAGGGCCAATGTAGTGTTGCCAATCAACCTATCCCCAGGTGCATGACTTTGGAGGTGAGAGGAAGCCGGAGTACCCGGAGGGAACCCACGCAGTCACGGGGAGAACATGCAAACTCCACACAGAAATACACATGCACTAACCCATTAAGCTAATTAGAAAATGTAGGCCTCAAAACTTTGCATCTACTAGGTGTAAAGTTTACCGGTATACAAAAATGTCTTCTTCATCTGTGCAGTGTACATATGTCTTCTGATGTCACATTGCCACCTACTGGTGCCACTTTTGTTAGCACTTTCATATCAACCTATCAAGCAAGATTTATGGCTTGAGCTTACAAAAAGTCTGGTCATGGTGAAAACTCCAAAGTTCAGTAATCAGTTATCAGTGGGAGTGTGTGTATATATTTCAGCCTTTATGCTGTCAAATTTTCATAATTGGCCACAATACATGAGAGCAAAAAACATGAAAAGCAAAACAGATATGATTAGAAATACAAAGGAACACTTATCTGTGTGTTTTGTTTAAGTTACAAGCTGAAGTGGTGGGGCACAGCAAGTGCGTAGATTGATTTGTACGTTCATTTTAGAGTCTCCAAAAGTGTTAAATAAAACCAAAAAAAGTTGCTAGAATTGCATCTTTTTTTGGAAAATACTATCTAGTAGGGTAAGTATTCGCAGTGCTTCACTTTACACACATTTTGTTACGTTATAGCCTTTCTTCAAAAGATTCATTTTTGTCCTCAAAATTCTACAGACATCACCCCATTATGACAATGTGAAAAGGTTTTTAATTTTGTTTTGCTAATTCATTGAAGCTAAAAAATCACATGTACGTATATAAGTATTTACAGCCTTTGCTCAATACTTTGTTGATGCGCCTTTGGCAGCAATTTCAGCCTCAAGTTTTTTTGAATACGATGCCACAAGCTTGGCACACTTAGTTTTGGGCAATTTTGCCCATTCCTCTTTACAGCACCTCTCTTGCTCCATCAGATTGGATGGGAAGTGTTGGTTTTCATCCAGGATGTCTCTGTACGTTGCTGCAACATGAGGACAAAAATTAATTGATTCCATTTTGGAATAAGGCTTTAACATTACAAAATGTGGAAAAAGTAAAGCGCTGTGAATACTGTCAGAATGCATGGTAAATACAGCGACACTGATCCCTCCTTCTTTGTCTTATTATTCTCTGGCAGACCAGTTGTGTATAGGTTACGATGCCATCTACTGTACGGAGTTGTAATCACAAGATATATTGACATACTGTACTGTATTCAGCTGTGGCAATATTAAGCAAAACCAACTTTTCTTACCTGTTGGTGTATTTGGGATCCTAATAAGTCCTGAAATTTAAAATCAAAACATGGAGGCCTAGCGAAGTCACTGTTAAACAATCTTGCCTTCTTCCAAACTTGATCCAAACGAGCCATTTGGAATGTGAGACCTTAATGACATATTTTGCCTTAGTTATGTCAGTGGATATCTCTATATATGGTAAAAGTTTACCCGAAAAGCTGTATGCGAGTCCGCCATTTTTTTTCAGTTGTAGTCAATAAGTTCCTAATATTTCTTGATTGTTGTGGGGCAGTCTGGCTTGTACAAGCACATGCATGCTAAAATCCCCCACAGTTGCAATTTCTACTAAAAAAGTAGCGTAATTATATCTGTCAGTAGATTCGATATGGAAGCACTAAAAACGACAACATGGCTGACGGTGTGGAGACGCAGTTCAAGGGGGCTTGGCCTGGAGGAAGGCTTTGGCACGTATATAAGACAAATAAATAAGACATTCTGAAGAGACAGTCAGAAAGATGGCCTCTAAAACTAAATCTATGCAAAACTTGGACCAAAGCACCACCATTACATGTTATGGAGACCACAAGGAAGTGTTTTAAATGTAGGAAAAAATCATACTCTGACCAATTCAAATGTGTCTTTGTTGCAGCGAGCCATTTGTGTTTGACTGTAGCACGGCTGAGAAAAAGGACAAACAGCCACAGAGTGATAACAGGTAAAATAGAAAGATGATAAAATGTGTTATACTTTCACAATACTGGAATTAGAACATTTGTTTGTCGCCCCATTATCGTAACTATATTTGCCTTTCTTTTATTCACAATCTGTAGTCTCGCAGAGGAAACAGGAAGTGATGAAGTGCTGGCCTTTACCATTTCACCATCTGGAAAACTGGTGGCACTAATCGATGACTCCAAACGTCTGGTCCTCTTTCGGTGTGAGCATTCATGGAAGTGTGTCAGCACCAGGTACAGCTCTGGCTTTCTCCCTACCCTTTTACAACATGCACTATATAGATCCATGATTCTCAAACAAATAATCACTTTATTAAGTATTGTAATGACTTGAGCCATTACTAAAGGTTTGTCAGCCTTCAATGGAAGTCTTGACAATCCGAATACTGTAGGCTGTAGTCGATGCCAAAATAAACAATTAAGACACAAACAGAACCATCTCACTCCGTCAGTACTATCAATTAACACACGTGGGAACCGAATGTTCTCCACATTCTCCGCTTACGTACGCCCTTTCTCAGGCTCCCAGCCAATCAACATGCAGAACATATGTAAACAAAGACAAACGTTATATGATATATAAACATAAATATAATCTTCAAAAAAAAATAATTTAAAACATTTGTACGCACGTACAACAATTAAGACCTTCAGTATATCAGTATGTGGAATTAAATTATGGAATGGATTAAGCAAAGAAATCAAACAATGTACTAATATGATCCACTTCAAGAAACTCTTCAAACTTAAAGTGTTTACAAAGTACAAAGAAGAAGAACCATGATAAACATTCTGAATTTATTTCATCCATCCATTCATTTTCAAAATAATCTTACTCATCTCACCATATTAAATAAATCTTACTTCACCAATTATTATTTATTTATTTACTTATTTTTTATTGTTATTACTTATTTAGTATATTGTGAATAAATTGAAAACAGGAAGTGAACAAAAGTTTTAGCAACTCCTATGTAAAAGAAAAGGGGAGGATTAAACAAGCTCTGCTTCTTCCTACTCCTTTTCGAACATGTTGAATAGAGAAACTGGAAATTGTGATGTATCATGTTGTATGCATGCATGTTCGAAATAAACTCAAACTCAGACATTGGCAGCGCGTGCAACAATGATGCCTTCAAAGCCATGGGAAACCCTAACATTTGTTAAACATTGAATAAACTACATGTCGAACAGAACATAACATAGGACCCAGTCCATTACAGTATAAATAAAATACTCTTTAGGTTGGTACTTGGAGAGTGTTTTCTGTAGTGGTACTTGGTGAAAAAAGTTTGAGAACCACCGAAATAAAGAATGATTCCAGTCATGTGTTTTCCAGGTGGTTGGTGAGGAGGGGCACGTCGCTTGTGTTTACCAGGGCAGAAGACGAGGTGCTTGTGGCTGATAAATCGGGGGATGTATACTCCTTCTCAGTAGTGGACCAGGAGAGGGATGGCGAGCTGAAGATGGGGCACCTATCCATGGTCTTAGCTGTTGTAAGGAACGCTGGCAAAACCACTGTTGTTTTAGTTAGTTGGTTCGTTTGTTAATTAGCAACATAACTTCAAAAGTTTGTGCGTATTTTGATGAATCTTTAAGGAAATGTCAGAAATAGGATAAGGAACAAGTGCTTCGATTTTGGGAGAGATCTGGATCATTTGTACTACTTTACATGGCATTACATGTACTACTACTACTTTACATGGCATTACATGTACTACTACTACTTTACATGACATTACATGTACTACTACTACTTTACATGACATTACATGTACTACTACTTCTTTACATGAGATTACATGTACTGCTACTACTTTACATGACATTACATGTACTACAACTACTTTACATGACATTACATGTACTGCTACTACTTTACATGACATTACATGTACTACAACTACTTTACATGACATTACATGTACTGCTACTACTTTACATGACATTACATGTACTACAACTACTTTACATGACATTACATGGACTACTACTACTACTTTACATGACATTACATGTACTACTGTACATGACATTACATGTACTACTACTACTTAACATGAGATTACATGTACTACTACTACTTTACATGACATTACATGTACTACTACTACTTTACATGACATTACATGTACTACTACTACTTTACATGACGTTACATGTACTACTACTACTACTTTACATGACATTACATGTTGTACTACTACTTTACATGACATTACATGTACTACTACTACTTTACATGACATTACATGAACTACTACTACTTTACATGACATTACATGTACTACTAGTACTTTACATGGCATTACATGTACTACTACTACTTTCCATGACATTACATGTACTACTACTACTACTTTACATGACATTACATGTACATGACATTACATGTACTACTACTACTTTACATGACATTACATGTACTACTACTACTACTACTTTACATGACATTACATGTACTACTACTACTTTACATGACATTACATGTACTACTTTACATGACATTACATGTACTACTTTACATGACATTACATATACTACTACTACTTTACATGACATTACATGTACTACTACTACTTTACATGACATTACATGTACTACTTTACATGATATTACATGTACTACTTAACATGACATTGCATGTACTACTACTACTTTACATTACATTACATCAGTGGTTCTCAAACTTTTTTTGTCATCCCCCACTTTGGACAAGGGGGAGTTTTCAAGCCCCACCTGCCCCCATCGCCCCAACAGAACGCCAATGCCAAGCTTAACATTTTCAAATTTATTGAACATCAAGTAACATCAAGTTGTATACATTCAAACTCAATAACATAAAATAACATGAAGTTCAATAATAAATAAAATAACTGTGCAGCTGTGGTATAACTTTCATCAAGTTCAATATCAAATAAAATAACTTGCATCAAGTTCAATAATAAATAAAACAAAAGTGTTATAACTTGCATCAAGTTCAATAATAAATCAAAAAAAGTGTTATAACTTGCATCAAGTTCAATAATAAATCAAATAAAAGTGTTACAACTTGCATCAAGTTCAATAATAAATCAAAAAAAGTGTTATAACTTGCATCAAGTTCAATAATAAATCAAAAAAAGTGTTATAACTTGCATCAAGTTCATTAATAAATCAAATAAAAGTGTTATAACTTGCATCAAGTTAAATAATAAATCAAAAAAAGTGTTATAACTTGCATCAAGTTCAATAATAAATCAAATAAAAGTGTTATAACTTGCATCAAGTTCAATAATAAATCAAATAAAAGTGTTAAACTTGCATCAAGTTCAATAATAAATCAAATAAAAGTGTTAGAACTTGCATCAAGTTCAATAATAAATCAAATAAAAGTGTTATAACTTGCATCAAGCTCAATAATAAATCAAATAACTTGCATCAAGTTCAATAATAAATAAAAATAAAAGTGCCACTTTGCAATCTTTGCAAAAAAAAAGGAGCTAATGCATTTGGCAAGACAGGGCAAGTGAACATGAGTTTTACAGTACTCCAGCATTAGTGGCTGCAATGAGCCTGTTTTGCACTGCACAGCTTTTTAAATCGGGGTTGCAGGCTTGACACTGCCACTGTTAAAACCTCATTGAGTTCGGGGCTGAGCTGCCTTGACGCAAGTGCTTCCCGGTGAATGACACATTGTGTCCAATGCAAATTTGGCGCAACCCTCTTTATTAGAGCCTGCAGCCCGTTTCTTGACTTTGTCATGGTCTGTGCGCCATCAGAGCAAAAGCCCACAGTTTTCCCATTTAAGGTCGTGTTCTTTGAGGAAACTGTCCATTATCTTTAACAGCTCATCAGCAGTGGCTCTATTTTTTTATGTATTTGCAAAACAGCTCCTACCTAGAAATTTAAAGCCTACAGGAAAAATAAGTAATTTACATTTATTTATATAGCGGATTTCACAGACAGAATCACAAAGTGATTTACAGTATGTATAGAAAATGAAAGCATAGTAAAAAAAAAATCTAAGAATATAATTGAAAAAAAAAAATAATTAAAGTGAAATTTCCTCCAGTTCCTCGCGCCCCACCTGTCATGTCTCTATTCCCCACTAGTGGGGCGCGCCCCACACTTTGAGAAACGCTGCATTACATGTACTACTACTACTTTACATGACATTACATGTACTACTACTACTTTACATGACATTACATGTACTACTTTACATGACATTACATGTACTACTTAAAATGACATTGCATGTACTACTACTACTTTACATGACATTACATGTACTACTACTACTTTACGTTGCAAGAGTGAACAAACAAAAGGATCCCCTTGCTGAAGAAAACACACACACTGACATGCTACTTTAATTTATCTTTCAATTGTGTCTGTGTCATTATGTCCGTTTTTTAGTTAACAACATATCTTTAAAAGTTATGTGTGGATTTTGATCCAACTTTCAGGAATAAAGGAACAAGTGATTAAATTTTTTGGGTGATCCGGTTCACCGTCTGGATTCAGGATTTTTTTTAAATATTTTTTTTACTATTGGTAGATAGTTGACTGGCGGAGGTCTGCACTTTTCGAGTATCTGTAATTTTCTCGTTATATTATGTAATGTTTAAACTATAGGTAAGGGGGCTGTTTGCAACACAGCCTGGGTTGATAACAAACTTTATATTGTCCCACAAATTATTGCTGATTAACAATATTATTGTCAGCTTTACTTTGAGACCAAATCACTGTAAGCACTAATGTATTGATAATATATAATACCAATAATTAACTATGTACTATTAGGGTGATATTTTACCGTATCGTCCACAGCTAATCCATCATTGACACTCACCAGTGATTACCATACAGAATTTGTTAAAATCACATAGGTTTAAGAGTGTAGAAAATGTTTAAGAACATAGGAAGTGTTTAAGAGTGTGGCAAAGGTTAGTGACCGTGTCGGAAAGGTTTGTGTGAGTGTGTGTTGGGTTTATAAAGACCTAAAATGCATACAATATTCATGTAAATCTTAAAATGAATAGCATCCCTACTTTAGGGGGACTCTGGAATGTAACTCCCGCGATAATCGACTCGCTATACTGACACTTGTGTTAAGTTTTAGAGTTACGATCGCATCTACTACAAATATTTGTAATGACAAGCTGCATTCCAACAGACAGTCCCATTTATGAGTTATAACTTCAAAGGTAGCACCAAAACTAATAGTGACGGTCCTAATTTTTCAGTGGCGACCTCCACAAATAAATGAATGTACTGGAAACAGTGACCATGATAGTGACAGCAGTGTTAGTATAATAGCAGTAGTTAGTTTAGTAGTTAGTATAATAGCAGTACTATTGTGCATTTGTTGTTCTTGGTTAATAACGCAAATCGAAAAAGGGTTATTATGCACTCCTTTTGCATACCCTGGTTTGCTGCAATTGTGAATTCAATTATTTTTTAATTTTCCACAAAGGGTTCCTGAAAATCTGTGCTGTAATTTTTGCGTAATCCCACTATTTGATAGTTATTTTATGAAACAGTGTTTTTTTTCAAATATCTGTCTGGGTGTGAAACTAACATACAAAAACAACTAAGGGATCAAAACTATATCTCTCAAATACCCCAGTTACGATTCAGTGCATACCAATTGGTGTACTTGAACAACACCCACTGATGTTTATAGAGTCTGGATGGAATGTCACATTGCAGAGTTAAGCATCACTGAAGCATCCACCTGCCATTTAGGGTAATATTTTTTCCAAATATGTATTTACTTTGTTTCTTTCAGACGATGTCGCTGAATGATAAGTACATCATCACTGCTGACCGAGATGAAAAAATACGAGTGAGCCACCTGAGATCGCCATACAACATACAGTCTTTTTGTCTGGGACATCAACAGTAAGTAATTGATGAAATTGTTATTATTTTGTGGTGCGTCCATGGTTGTCTGTATACCACATGTGCCACTTGAATCCCACATTAGCAGAGTTTTTAGGGTGTTTTTACCAGGATTAGATTCTAAGTACGGTACTCTAATAGGCACTGACTGAAGTGTACTACCGGGACTGAGTCATGTAAAATCAAACGATGGTATATTTTGATACATTTTGTTGCATGTGACATCATGTGCGGTGGCAAACTTGGCACACCGGCTCAAGCACTTGGCCAGGAAACAAGCAGTCAAGTATTCAGTGTGGACTGCCTCTAGGTAACGTCACAATTTTTCATACCAACAAAGTAAGAAGAAGGTGCTCACAAGTATAGTAAAGCTCCACTTTTTAAATTGCACTAGGTCAGTGCTTATTTACGTTGCGTTTGCCATAAAAATGCTAAAGATTAGCATTAGCGATTTTACATGGTAGATGATAAAGATAGATGTGCCAAGCTTGTGGCATCGTATTCAAAAAGATTTGAGGCTCTAATTGCTGCCAAAGGTGCATCAACAAAGTATTGAGCAAAGGCTGTGAATACTTATGTGAATTTTTGTAGTTCTAATCAGTTTGCAAAAAAACCCAAAAAACTTTCACATTGTCACTATAAAATATAAATATATAATGTATGTTTATATATAAAAAATATTTTAAATACAATTTTAAATAATTTTAACATACAGTACAGGCCAAACGTTTGGACACACCTTCTCCTCATTCAATGCGTTTTCTTTATTTTCATGACTATTTACATTGTAGATTGTCACTGAAGGCATCAAAACTATGAATGAACACATGTGGAGTAATGTACTTAACAAAAAAAGGTGAAATAACTGAAAACATGTTTTATATTCTACTAGCCACCCTTTGCTCTGATTACTGCTTTGTACACTCTTGGCATTCTCTTGATGAGCTTCAAGCACACCTGTGAAGTGAAAACCATTTCAGGTGAGTACCTCTTAAAGCTCATCGAGAGAATGCCAAGAGTATGCAAAAAAGTAATCAGAGCAAAGGGTGGCTATTTTGAAGAAACTAGAATATAACTGAATTCAATCCCGGGCTCTGGATCTTTCTGTGTGGAGTTTGCATGTTCGCCCTGTGACTGCCTGGGTTCCCTCCTGGTACTCCGGTTTCGTCCGACCTCCAAAAACATGCACCTGGGGATAGGTTGATTGGCAACACTAAATTGACCTTAGTGTGTGAATGTGAGTGTGAATTTTGTCTGTTTATTTGTGTTGGCCCTGCGATGACGTGGCGACTTGTCCAGGGTGTCGCCCGAATGCAGCTGAGATAGGCTCCAGCACCCCCCGCGACCCCGAAAGAGACAAGCGGTACAAAATTAAAGAATGAATGGATAGAATATAAAACATGTTTTCAGTTATTTCACCTTTTTTTGGTAAGTACATAATTCCACATGTGTTCATTCATAGTTTTGATGCCTTCAGTGACAATCTACAATGTAAATAGTCATGAAAATAAAGAAAACGCATTGAATTAGAAGGCGTGTCCAAACTGGTGGCCTGTACTGTATATATATATACATTTTGGGCCAACTCTGCGCTTACTTGCTGCACGTATTTAACCTGTAACCTATGACTAAAAAGGTTTTAGTATAATTTTAGAACAAATAATATCTTGTGAGAATCTTTGTTTTGACAAGACGCAACAATAGCATATGCGATGCTTAAGCAATAAAAAAAAAAAGCTTAGCAGGGTTTTATTCAACCTAAATTCACCAAAACCAAAATAAATAATAAATAAAGTATGAGTATGACGGGCAGCATTTTCATGTGTTAAAGCCTTCACACCAAGCTTGCTTAATCATTCTGTGTTGACGCGCTTAATTAAAGTTAATACATGGGGTTAGTGTGTGGTTATTTTTCCTTTAACTTTTTTTTTTGTGTTTGTTTTAGGTTTGTTAGCTCTCTTGTAGTCCCATCAGGCCATCCGAACTGGTTGCTGTCAGGATCAGGGGTACGTTTGTATGTTGCATGTTTTGTATTTACTAAATGAAGGCCAATCCACTGAATCAGTGCCATTTGTAGAATGTTGTAATTCTCTCAAAACAAACAAGAAATTATGTCCCTTTTCAATTCTAAATCTGATTATACATACACTGAACTACTCAAAATGTGTACTGGTCCATCTCAGGCAACTTTATTTTGTTTTTGTACAAGGTTCCTAAGCCAAGGAAGACTTATTTAAGTAACAGGACTGAATGTTTAGCATAGAATTAGCAAATACATGAACTATAGCCCCTTAGCATGTATGCTAATAGCAAATAATATTTCAAATGTAGGTAAGAGGATTGTGCGGGGATTTTAACCTTCCCCAGTCATTGTTGAAATATGATAGAATGCTTGGAAAAATAAATAAATGAATGAGCTTTAGTTTTTTCTATGGCTTGCACAGCATCCGAATGATGCAACTTCCTTTGGACAGTTTCTTGGGTAACAGGACTGAGTGAAAACACACTGAAGTTTTAATTTGAACTAAATTGTATTTTTCTATTAAGGAAAGTATAGTTAGGATACAAAGTAACATAAATAGTAACAATATAACATTTCTGAAGGATTTTAAAATATTTTATTAAATTCTAAAGTCTAAGTTGACGAAGCAGGGCAAGCGACAAAAGCTATTTTTTCATTGTTCAGGGTAAATTAATCCTAGAAATTATATTTATTCAAAATACAATCAGATCAATGTGCAGGGCACTCTGTTAAATGAAATAAAATATTTTACAGTTATTTGAACATGCTTTTATACATTTTATTTTTGAGGGGACGCCAATGGCACGGGTTCGAAAGAATGGATTGTAAAAAATCTATGCTTACAAGCAGACAGACCACAAGGTCAGGAAGCCACAGTGAAACAGATCGAAAGGCAAATGTTTGGTTTTCTGTTCCGTTTCAAATATGTTTGTAATTGTAGGATGGGACCATGAAGCTGTGGGAGTATACTTCTGGGAAGAAACTGCATAGTTGGGACCTGAAGGAGCTTCAAGAGACGTTTGGCTCACACTCAGAGAAAGTGAGGGTAATCACTGCGTGAGATATAATGTGCAACCATGTCAGTTGTAGTATAGCATATGAGATGTGCTCAGAAGCAAAGTTAGAACAACAAGCTACACAAACAGTCCCATTATAATGTGTTCGATGGGGAATGCAGCAAATCTATATAAAAATTAAAAAAACGGCCTCCAAATCTTTCAAGTTTCTTTGTGTCGTTCTAACAATTTGTATGTTTTAACTGTTCCTCATGTACGGACTGAATTTGGCAAAAGAGCTTTTGGCATTGCTGCCCCTATGGCATGGAATGCATTGCAGACGAAACTGAAACTTACAGAACTACTTCCATTTGGAGCCTTCCGTTCTGTCCTGAGGGACAAACAGCGAGAGACGTTTGCACAGTGCCTGTGTTTTTAAAGATGTAAATCTCTGTTGTTTTACAGTTCTCTTATGTATTTTAAAATGTATGTCTTAATGTATTATTTTTGAAACTGCTCTGTGACATGTGCTGTTGACCTCTTGGCCAGGTCACCTTTGTGAAAGAGATCTTGATCTCAATGGGTTTTCTTATCTGGTTAAATAAAGGTTCTATGTGTCAGTAAAATACCTTTCTGACTTTAAAATATTTATTGTTTTCACAGACGCTAACTGTTTGCCAAATAAGCAGCTCTCCTGACGGCTGTCATGTGGCTGTACTCTGTGACAGGTGAGTGTACTTCCTGTGTGTGCTGCTCTGAACAAGCGTTACCTATTGAGATAACGGTAAAAGCTTACAGTACTTCTGTGCACATGTTTAGCGGGTGCCTCTGTTGCTAGTACTGTCTGTGGCGCTGACATTTTTATTAATTCTATTTCATAATGCTAACATACAATGGAAAATCCCTTTGATTGGCAAACGAAAATTAGCATCGCGATTGTTTTAAACTTGCACAAACGTCGAACAAATGAAATTTTAACAGGACAAATATTACACAAAAGAGCAATTGTATTTTTTCTTAAAGGGAAACTGCACTTTTTAAAAATTTTGCCTATCGTTCACAATCCTTATAAAAGACATGACGACAAATAGATTTTTTTTTTTGCATTCTAACTTGTAAATAAAAGTCCCCTTACAGCAGAGCCAATGGGAGCTCCTCTGTTTCGCCTATAAAATTTATTAAATAACCATTCAAAACGCGCCAACAATACTCCATTTACATTTCATGATTTTAATATTAACCGAGTAATAGTGACATTGTTAATATAAGCCCTAAAGGAGACAAACTATTTATAGCGGCGACGTGATCACTACCGTGTGTGTTCGCCTATGTTTACATCATCGAGTGGTCTGCTGCTTCCTCGCTTCCTTGCGCCCTGTAAGTTTATTCTAGAATCATGCATCTCACCTGGACATGAGACGTCTGAGTCAGTATTCGGACAAGTTGGTACACTTTGACAGCCACTTAGGACCTCAAACTGCCGAGGACGACACAAAAAAACAGCTTTTTTCACACCACCCCCCCAGCCTGTTTCTTCGTGAGGATTGTGAGACATTCTTCATCTAAATGGGAATATATAAACATCCTAGCAGTCGGCATACTACTGACAGCAGACCTTGTACATTAAGTGATGTTTCATTATGTTTGTTGGCTCTCATAAAGTCTGCAGTGAGTAATAATCAGTGATGAAGGAAAAAAAGCAAACTTTGTGATGCGTTTTTGAAATTATTGTGCTGCCTATGCTTAAAATGATCAACATACATCAATATTATATGTTATTATAAATGTGCTCCATTGTAAGCAGACTTTTGATTGCATTTATTTGATATTTAAAATGCAAAAAATACAAAACGTCCATGGTCATATCTTTCATTACGATTGTGAACAATAGGCAAAATTTAAAAAAAAGTGCAGTTCCCCTTTTAAAGGCATAGACTCTCCAAACTCTGTGGAAACCAGGGATGTGCGGTCAAGGTAGGCAGGTGAGAGAAACACAAAATTGTTTTGATGAAAAGTAATAATAATCGATTAAAAAAATATTAAAATGTGTTCATTAAACGTTACAAATATATTTTTTGAATGATTATTGGTTTTTTTTTTTACATTTTCTTATTTTCTTATCATATAGAGTGCAGGAAGCTGACATGAAGCTGCCACTATTGACATTCCTGTCTGCTTCGGTTTTTTCCAGTTTGCGCTTCAGTGTTTTCTTAAGTGCTTAAAATTACACACGTTTTTTGTTTTGGTTTTTTTTAGAAGAAGAAGAAAAAAAAAAAATTATAAATTACGCACGTTCCTTTTTTTAGTATTCTCCCCTCCAGCCCACCCCGCATAAGTTAGGCATAAGTGCTTAAGTCTGAAATGAAGCAGGCTCATTATGAACGAGGCGCCCTTTGCCGTCATGCCTTTTTTTTGTAGGTTGTGTAAAAAGCATGGAGTTTTACTAACACTTGTAAATGTCACTGAAATCCATGTAAAAGATAACACTTTAAATTTGAAAAGGCTGTATCAGTCCAGGCAGTGCTTGTCACGTATAGCGTGTTGTCATGGGGATGTAGTGCGTGTATACACGCTTCAACAGCTTCTTGGCTGGGTGTGAATCATGATCGATAGATAAAACTTTGTTTCTTATACTTGTAATTATTACACTATTATTGTAAACAATCTGATGTTATTTGTCATGGTAAGAGTTATGTTTAATACAAATGTTTGAAGGGCCAAAGCTGTGTGCTTCTCTGGTGTAGCGTGATAGCTGAGAGTTTATTAACTCTCCAAAAAATCGATTGTAGGTGGAATAGAGCGAATCCTATTACCTCCATTGTTAGCTGTCTTTTGCTAGTGTTTACTTACGAGTTAGAATGCATTTAAAAAAAAAACGTGTGCTTGTCTAACATAAGGATTGTGAATGATCGGCAAAAATGCAGTTCCCTTTTAAGTTGAGGGGGAGAATGCCACGCAGCCTGTACAATTTATATATATATTTGTTTTCACTTAAGCACTTGGGGGAATAGGACCCTCAGGGCCTGATTTAATAAGGGTTTGCGTGTATTAAAACTCGTGCAAACCTAATAGCACACGCAAAGCTGATCCACTAAACGTGGGCAAAGTGGATTGCGTCAGTTAAGTGAGCAGAATAAGGCGTGCGATCCTTTTTGCGTCTCTTTAATATGCAAAATATAAGCTGATCGTCAAAACGTCCACAATACTGGGCGGAGAAAATGCACATATTATTATTTAGCACATGTAATGTGATTCATCAACACTCATCACTGTTTTGCGAGCAATATTTTGCGTTTTATTTAAAACATGTCAGAAGGACGTGCAATCTGACAGGTTCACACACGGTGCTCCCGCTGCACAGACAGACGATGGAGAGAGAATCCTCCGTCCTACGGGTGTGTTTCCACATTTTGGACATATCGTCTAATAAGCAGTATACTTTTATAATTTTATTGCTGCTGGATGACTTATGGGGCTGATTAAAATAATTGATGTGTGTTACTCCCTCCGAGGTCTTAATCAAGGCTCAAGTTGTTCGTTTTTCTCCCACAGACATTTATTTAAGCCACGCCTTCTTCTCGTTAACAACGATGCCAAAATAATGCCGTCAGAACTAATAAATAAGAAAAAACAGAACTTACATTTAGTCTGACATCAAATAAAAGAAAACACATTGATTTCACATACATTATCAGAAAGAATCATACCTCATTGGCCTCACAAACTCAGAGGGAATAAAGTTTCTTTTGAAGCCGAGACTCTATTAACCTCTTCCATCAAATGCTTGCTGTCTCATGCTGCTTCCCTTATTCCGTCACATATTAATTGTCACCCCAACAATGTGACCAAACCGGAACAAAAAATATGTTCCTCTCCAATTTACATGTTTTGTAACAAAAATAAAGTTAACATATTGAAATTACCAAAGAAAATACATTTTTAATCACATTATATGTAAATATGAACTTATATTTGTACATTGTATTTATTTATTCTAGTAACCAACTATGAAATGATATAACATATATACAATGTGCTTCTGTCAGCAGCTACAATGTGTTTTGGTTTCTGCTGACGTTTTTTTTTTATGTTGTTCTCTTTTTTTAAATTTAGGAATTATATTACTATAATATATCTCCTGCATAAAAATACATCTTTAGTTACGCATTTTCTTACATTCATTCCAGACGCACAAATACGCTGGTGATGTGATCCACAGCCTCGCGCACGGAAGTGTCAGTGTGTACATGTTTCTGTTGTCGAGATAGCGATTAAGAAAAGGTGTTACAGATTATAGATGTGTGCCGCTGCTTCAACACATCGCTCACATGTCAGGCATGTGATTTTTCCGTCTATAGTCAGAAACCCATCTTTTTTATCTCTGTAAAAATATTTAAAAAATATTTTCCGTTTTTTCCGACCTACAATGTGTGTTAAAATCTTGAGCCGTCTCTTTGCCATACCTGCCAACAACTACGGTTTTCCAGTAATGAGTGCGGTTTTTGATAATCCATTCCGTTTTGCGACTGCAGTCGTAAAAACTACGGTTTTCCATTAAAATGATTAACTTAACAATCGAAGCTACATAGGTTAACTACATTTCCCAGTAGTTTGGCAGTAGCTTTGCTACTTTTTATACTTTGTATACTAGTCCAATCTGCTGCTCTGCACTGCACATAAATTGATTTTAAATTTAAAACATTTTTGTTACCACACTTGCAGTCAATTCAATCGACATAATTCAAAGAAAAGGGCATTTTTTTTACTTCCACAGAAAGCACCTTTATGTCTGCTGTCTGCAAAGCATCTCAATAATACAATTCACAAGAAAGAATAGACTATATATATATATATATATATATATATATATATATATATATATATATATATATATATATATATATATCAATTGAGTGAAGTAATAGATTAATATCACAATTTTTAATTTGAAAACAAATAGCATAGTGTTAAGGGGAACATGATTGCCAGGAGAGGGCAGTACCTTTCATTGTAAATCTTTAAAAACTTAAAATTTTATAATTCATTTCCCTTTAAAAATGATTTGTTGTAGCCCAAATGGTGGGCTGTTTTTGTTTTTCTCCTCAAATTATGTTTTTGTTTTTCTCCTCAAATTATGTTGGTCAGCCTTACAGAAAGTTTGATGTTTTCATGTGTTTCCTCAGGGTATCAACCATTCAGTTTTTCACACTGGACGAGGATGGTGAAGAAAAGAAACTTGTACCCCACAGCAGGTTGACCCTGCCCTGCTGCCCTCTGGATATGACATTTGACCCAGAAGGTCGCCTCTGGGTGCTGATGGATTCCTGTGAAGAACTGCTCCAAATCTACAAGCCTGAACAAAGCTCCTGGAAGGTACCTGGCTTACCTACCTCATTTTTTTCAAGGGAGTTTAGCATTGGCACCTCCAGTAAGATTATGTTAGTCATGGTAGCTTGTATAACACCTATCTACCTAGTTTTTGATTTAGTTTTAGTCCATCCTTTTTCTACCGCTTGTCCCTTTCGGGGTCGCGGGGGGTGCTGGAGCCTATCTCAGCTGCATTCGGGCGGAAGGCGGTCGCCACCTCATCACAGGGCCAACACAGTAAACAGACAACATTCACACTCACATTCACACACTAGGGCCAATTTAGTGTTGCCAATCAACCTATCCCCAGGTGCATGTTTTTGGAGGTGGGAGGAAGCCGGAGTACCCGGAGGGAACCCACGCAGTCACGCGGAGAACATACAAACTCCACACAGAAAGACCCCGAGCCCGGGATTGAACTCAGGACCTTCTTATTGTCTTATAGTTTTAGTCATTTTTTAGTCATCTAAATTGATTTAGTTTTAATTCCTCAACATTTTAGGCGACTAATACAGTACATTTTGTCAACTAAAGGATAACACATATTTTAAGTTGTCTTGAAACCACTTTTAGTAAGGTTAGTGCAAAGCAGCTTATAAAATAAATTCACAACAAGACCTGCACTCCATAAATATATCAATAAGTACACTTTACACTTATTGTACTGTGTTTTATTATTTTAGCTTAAATTCGGCTTTTTTTTTTAAAATGTTGAATAATATATGACTAAAATGGTCATATGAAGAAACAAACTAGCTTTATTTTGTATTGTGTGTAACTACACTGAGTGCACAATTGTACCGTTTGAATACAGCAACCCGTGTTATAAAACTCGAAGGTATACAGTCGTGGTCAAAAGTTTACATACACTTGTAAAGAACATAATGTCATGGCTGTCTTGAGTTTCCAATAATTTCTACAAGTCCTATTTTTTGTGATAGAGTGATTGGAGCACTTACTTGTTTGTCACAAAAAACATTCATGAAGTTTGGTTCTTTTATGAATTTATTATGGGTCTACTGAAAATGTGACCACATCTGCTGGGTCAAGAGTATACATACAGCAATGTTAATATTTGGTTACATGTCCCTTGGCAAGTTTCACTGCAATAAGGCACTTTTGGTAGCCATCCACAAGCTTCTGGCAAACTTGTGGTTTAATTTTTGACCACTCCTCTTGACAAAATTGGCGCAGTTCAGCTAAATTTGTTGGTTTTCTGACATGGACTTGTTTCTTCAGCATTGTCCACACGTTTAAGTCAGGACTTTGGGAAGGCCATTCTAAAACCTTCATTCTAGCCTGATTTAGCCATTCCTTTACCACTTTTGACGTGTGTTTGGGGTTATTGTCCCGTTGGAACACCCAACTGCGCCCAAGACCCAACCTCCAGGCTGATGATTTTAGGTTGTCCTGAAGAATTTGGAGGTAATCCTCCTTTTTCATTGTCCCATTTACTCTCTGTAAAGCACCAGTACCATTCGCAGCAAAACAGGCCCAGAGCATAATACTACCACCACCATGCTTGACGGTGGGAATGGTGTTCCTGGGATTAAAGGCGTCACCTTTTCTCCTCTAGCATATTTCTGTGTGTTGTGGCCAAACAGCTCAATTTTCGTTTCATTATCTAACTGATCTTTTTTGTAAGACGGTTAATGAATGCAGTGTACTTTTGTTGTTGTTTCCCCATATTTCTACACAATAACTCAGATATGGTAACTCTAGCGAGCAGTAGAGAATATGAAGTGATTTTTGATCGAGAACATGTTTTGCTTTATTCATTATTGACATGTTTCTTGCTACTTATGGTTGTATTTTTTTTACATGAGATCATTCATTATACCTAGAAATTTGGCTTCATTTACTCTTTCAATTTCTATTCCGTCTTATTTCTATTTGTGTTTGATTTTCCCTTCTACTGTTACTGAATAGCATTATTTTAGTTTTACTGAGGTTTAAGGATAGTCTGTTTTTGTCAAACCATCTTTTCCATTTGTTCATTTCTTATTTGTATTAGCTTCTGTGTGTTCTCTCCTGAACAAAACGCTGTTGTATTATCTGCGAATAATACTAATTAAGCCATCGAGGTTGAAACATTAGCTCTGTATCCATATTGGTTCTCAGCGAGTATTCTATTTTTCTTTGTGAATCTCTCTATCTGTTATTGAACAGTTTTTCAATAATTTTAGAAAATTGTGGCTGTAATGTGCTGGTAAGTTGCGGGCATTGGATAAAGTTGCGAGGCCGTACATAATTCACGGGGATCGGTTGAATTTGCATGAATTGGTGCGATCGCCAAATCCTGGAGGGACTGACATAAGTGCAAAAGAAAGGGTAATAATAAATATTGATGTTTTCTCTGAACGCCCTCTAGTGTGAAGCTGACAGCGCTGAAGTCAAAAGAGCGAGCGAGGCCTTCAAGCCACACTGGCAAAATCTTAATGGTGAGTCAGCAAGCCACTCATTCCTTACACATGAACCGCTTTTACCCCTTCTGAAACACAAAGGATTGTACTGATGCTTCACCACTTTGACAGCACTTTGTCATTCAGTTTCAGTCTAGTTTTTTTATAGTTGTGGTCATATTTTTGTCACTTAAATTGATTTTAAATTGAAAACATTTTCGTTTACCACACTTGCAGTCAATTCAATCGACATAATTCAAAGAAAAGGGCATTTTTTAACTTCCACAGAAAGCACCTTTATGTCTGCTGTCTGCAAAGCATCTCAATAATACAATTCACAAGAAAGAATAGACTATATATATACAGTATATCAATTGAATGAAGTAATAGATTAATATCAGTTTTTTTTTTAATTATTATATAGCAGATTGTCCCGTGCAGGATTATAGTGAGTACCACATCCCTACTGTTAACTACTGCAGTATCTTGTAACAGACATTTCCACCATGTTTGATGGAGGTAATATATGCTAACAGCCCACAACTGTCATTTTGTTCATATTTATAATTGTGTTTACTGGAAGTGCAACAGTGCAGGTAACTAGAGATGTCCGATAATATCGGCCGATAAATGATAAATAAATGATAAATGGGTTATACTTGTATAGAGCTTTTCTACCTTCAAGGTACTCAAAGCGCTTTGACAGTATTTCCACATTTACCCATTCACACACACATTCACACACTGATGGCGGGAGCTGCCATGCAAGGCGCTAACCAGCAGCCATCAGAGGCAAAGGGTGAAGTGTCTTGCCCAAGGACACAACGGACGTGACTAGGAAGGTATAAGGTGGGAATTGAACCCCAGTAACCAGCAACACTCCGATTGCTGGCACAGCCACTCTACCAACTTCGCCACGCCGTCCCTATAATGCTTTAAAATGTAAAATCGGAAATTACCGGTATCGGTTTCAAAATTATCGGTATCGGTTTCAAAAAGTAAAATTTATGACTTTTTAAAACGCAGCTGTGTACATGGACGTAGGGAGAAGTATAGAGCGTCAATAAACCTTAAAGGCACTTCCTTTGCGTGCCGGCCCAGTGGCCCCAGTCACATAATATTTACGGCTTTTCACACACACAAGTGAATGCGATGCATACTTGGTCAACAGCCATACAGGTCACATATGGCCGTATAAACAACTTTAACACTGTTACAAATATGCGCCACACTGTGAACCCACACCAAACAAGAATGAGAAACACATTTCGGGAGAACATCCGCACCGTAACACAACATAAACACAACAGAACAAATACCCAGAACCCCTTGCAGCACTAACTCTTCTGGGACGCTACAATATACAACCCCCGCTACACCATACCCTCCACTTAAACACCGCCCACCTCAACCTCCTCATGCTCTCTCATGGAGAGCATGTCCCAAATTCCAAGCTGCTGTTTTGAGGCATGTTAAAAAAAATAATGCACTTTGTGACTTAAATAATAAATATGGCAGAGCCATGTTGGTATTTTTTTTCATAACTTGAGTTGATTTATTTTGGAAAACCTTGTTACATTGTTTAATGCATCCAGCGGGGCATCACAACAAAATTAGGCATAATAATGTGTTAATTCCACGACGGTATCGGTTGATATCGGAATCTGTAATTAAGAGTTGGACAATATCGGAATATCGGATATCGGCAAAAAAGCCATTATCGGACATCTCTACAGGTAACCCACACTATGGTTCGTACCTCAGTTTAAGGGCCATGGTTTTGCTTCTTTTTCGGGACGTTTTCTTTTTTCCTACCAGTTATTTAGGTTTTTTTGCTTGTCATCACAAACATTCTGCAGTAAACAAAGTATCAGTGGTGTAATGAAGACTATAATACTTTTATTTCAAGTCAACATTTACTAAATACTTTTAAATGTTAAATTATTATTTGTATTCTTTAATTACTTTTATACATCGGTGCTTCTCACCAGTGCTTTGGCAAACAACAAGCGGTGACCTACATTGTGGGGGTTTTAAAACTCTAATTCCGTATCTTATATTGAATACAATTACATTAAAGTGCAGTTTGAATTTGAGGTACTGTAAAATAATGTATACCAACACATCAAACAAGTTTAATGATTATTTTAGGAACAAAGTTTTTTTTAAATTCACAAACAAACAAAAAGAACACAACGTCTGTCTGAGACACATACAAAAAGTCGGATTAAAAATATTTAGGTATAAAAATGCCTTTTCTGATTAAATTAGTGGGTGTGTTGATTCTCCCAGTCAGGACCAATACAGTCACATAGACGTTCTGAGTGCCTGCAAGTCCCCATTCAGGGTACGATTACTGGTGCGCAGCAGCAGATAGTGAAAGTAAAGTGTGTCACTAAAGCCGCTGCTCAATGTTGTGTTTCAACTTCTATGCAAGTGTTCGTCATTATTTTGTTCTTCTGGGCTGCACTTCCAGCTGTGTAAGGGGAGGGGGCACAATGCGATTGAACATTTGTTAGGTCGTGACAAGCCTCACTTTCGCGGCGGTGCAACGAGATGGTCACGCACACAGACACACTTTTACACAAACGCACACATTCACAAACACACACAGGATCACGGTCAATAAAGATGGATTGTAGCGTGCTTCCCTACTGTTTACTACTAAGGTAACTTCTAACAGACATTTTTCACCAATTTTTAATCGAGGAAGCTGATCATCGTGATCAAACTCAAATTAATCGTGATCAACAGTCACGATCATACAATCGCACAGCCCTAATTGACGGTGTTGCCAATAGCGACATATCTAGCAACTTTTTCTGGTGTTATTGGAGGCTTTTCTTGTGTCTTGGAGACTGAGGTGAAAGCACACCGCAGTTACTGTCCTAAAAGGCCTACTGAAATGATTTTTTTTTATTTAAACGGGATAGCAGATCCATTCTATGTGTCATACTTGATCATTACGCGATATTGCCATATTTTTGCTGAAAGGATTTAGTATAGAACAACGACGATAAAGTTCGCAACTTTTGGTCGCTGATAAAAAAAAACTTGCCTATACCGGAAGTAGCGTGACGTTACAGGAGGAAGGATTCCTCACAATTCCCCGTTGTTTACAATGGAGCGAGAGAGATTCGGACCGAGAAAGCGACGATTACCCCATTAATTTGAGCGAGGATGAAAGATTTGTGGATGAGGAACGTTAGAGTGAAGGACTAGAGTGCAGTGCAGGGTGTATCTTTTTTCGCTCTGACCGTAACTTAGGTACAAGGTCTCATCGGATTCCACACACTCTCCTGTTTCTATTGTTGATCACGGATTTGTATTTTAAACCACCTCGGATACTATATCCTCTTGAAAATGAGAGTCGAGAACGCGAAATGGACATTCACAGTGACTTTTATCTCCACGACAATACATCGGCGAAGCTCTTTAGCTACTGAGCTAACGTGATAGCATCTGGCTCAAATGCAGATAGAAACAAAATAAATAAATCCCTGACTGGAAGGATAGACAGAAGATCAACAATACTATTAAACCATGGACATGTAACTACACGGTTAATAATTCTCAGCCTGGCAAAGCTTAACAATGCTGTGCTAACGACGCTGAAGCTAACTTAGCAACTTAGCAACCGGACCTCACAGAGCTATGATAAAAACATTAGCGCTCCACCTACGCCAGCCAGCCCTCATCTGCTCATCAACACCCGTGCTCACCTGCGTTCCAGCGATCGACGGCGCGACGAATGACTTCACCCGATCACAGATGCGGTTGGCGGCTAGCATCGGCTAGGCGTCTGCTATCCAAGTAAGTCCTCTTTGTTGTGTTGCTATAGCCAGCCGCTAATACACCGATCCCACCTACAACTTTCTTCTTTGCAATCTCCATTGTTCATTAAACAAATTGCAAAAGATTCACCAACACAGATGTCCAGAATACTGTGGAATTGTTCGATGAAAACAGAGCAGTTGGTATGGTGACACATTGGGTACGAATACTTCCGTTGCCGTCGTGACGTCACGCGCATACGTCTTCATACATAGACGTTTCCAACCGGAAGTTTAGCTGGAAATTTAAAATTGCACTTAATAAGTTAACCCGACCGTATTGGCATGTGTTGCAATGTTAAGATTTCATCATTGATATATAAACTATCAGACTGCGTGGTCGGTAGTAGTGGGTTTCAGTAGGCCTTTAACAAGCAGTGGCGGTTGTCGCTGAGAGCCCCTCCCCCGTTCCAAAGCACTGACGGTCAGTCCAACTGCAGCTGGTGCTGCTGCTCCTGCGCAAGCAGAGCCCAGACCCTCGTCACTCAAAGTCCATGTGCAAATGTTTTTGTAACGTTTATGACAACCTTTTTCCATAAAGCAATATAGAATGCGGAATACAACAGGATAATGCATACATTTATCATTTGTTTTCAAAACGCTTACAAAAAAGTGGCACACCAAAAATTGACTATGGGACCCCATTTTTATGACTTGATGGGGTCCCTGGGACCCCATTTTGAAAATTCCTTGCGCCAACACTGATATATTTTCTTAATCTCTAAAAGCTCTTTGTCTGCACGCAAGAATATTTTACGAATATTTAAAGACACAAATCTTCGCCTATTTGAAGACAGCCCCAAAATCAAGAGATGTATTTCAATAAATGAGAATATTGTGCAGTGTGGAGGCCCTGAGTAGCTCCTTCAGTATTAGACTGTTGTCACATCCACAGTGCAAGAAGGAGCGTTATCGCAGGTCCTTTCTACCCGCAGCCTTTACATGATTTTTTATTGGTGTGCAATACGGGTGTTAACATAGTATTTTTATACATTGTGCAATCGTTGTGCCAAATATGTATTATTTATTACTAATTGTTGTTTTTTTATAACGTTTTACTTGTATTACTGTATGTGAAAACCTGCACTGCAACAACATAATTTCCTCATTGTGGGTTGAATAAAAGTCTATCTAAAATTATTTAATTTGATTTTTT
>NC_084743.1:32058133-32133133 GCF_033978785.1 Entelurus aequoreus
AAAAATGAGGGACATTTTTTTGGGGAAAAGGAGAAACATTCCCCCCCCGGTGTCACGGCCAGGGCGCATTCCAATGCATCCTCATCTTTGCGTTCTGATGAGCACACCGCGTGCCACGCCCATAGGCGCCCTCTCTACGCTGTGGGCGTGCCGCCTCGCGCCTGCAGACAATCTGCAATCTGCGCACCTGCCCGTGATGAGCGAGCTGCCTTCATAAGCCGACACAACCTTCCACCCCGGGCCGGAATATAACCTTCTGTTGGCGTACATGTCTGCCTTTGTTCCTGTGTTGGCGAGCTGTGCGTCTAGTCACCTTTTTGTTCCCTTGCTTCCCGGACTGCCCTTTTGGATTTTTGACCTCCCGCTTGCACACGCACCATGTCTCTTCTCTCCTGCCCTGGATCATCTGCCTGCCCCACGGACTTCTGTGTTCCTTCGCTCTCGACAACACTTGGTAACACACACCTCAGCTAACTACACACACAGCCTCACACACACACACTCTTGGGTTTTTGACACTCCATTTCCTTAGTGTAGTTTATTAGTTAGTATTGTTTATTATTATTATATATATTGACTATATATATAATAAATTATTGAACATTACTGCCCCCTGGTGTCTGGCCGTCATCTCCCTCTGTTTAAACATAACACCCGGCCCCCCAAAAAAGGGAACTTTTTCCAAAAGAATTGTGGAAATAAATTAAGGGACATTTTCTGTGAAGAATAAAGGACATTAAAAAAGTGGGTTAGTTTAAAAAACAAAAAGGCATATTTTTCAAAAAAATGTTTTTTTTAAAATAAAAAAGATTTCCAGGAAAACAAGGCAAAATATTCAGAAAAAGGGTAGCACGGTGAAACAGGGGTTAGTGCATGTGCCTCACAATACAAAGGTCCTGAGTAGTCCTGGGTTCAATCCCGGGCTCGGGATCTTTCTGTGTGGAGTGTGACTGCGTGGGTTCCCTCCGGGTACTCCGGCTTCCTCCCAACGACAAAAACATGCACCTGGGGATAGGTTGATTGGCAACACTAAATTGGCCCTAGTGTGTGAATGTGAGTGTGAATGTTGTCTGTCTATCTGTGTTGGCCCTGTAATGAGGTGGCGACTTGTCCAGGGTGTAAAATGCCTTCCGCCCGGATGCAGCTGAGATAAGCTCCAGCACCCCCCGCGACCCCGAAAGGGACAAGCGGTAGAAAATGGATGGATGGATATTCGGAAAAAATAATACAATAATAATGGATTAGATACATATAAAGCGATATATGACATTTTCTATTTATAAAAATAAGCAACGTTTCTTGAAAGAATGAAGAGACATTTTCTGAAAAATTAATGGAAATTTCTACCCAATAAATTTTAAATTTCAGAAAAATATAGCTTAAATTTTGCTCTTACACCAGAATTTTCACAATTAAAAAAAATTAAAGTTAAATGACAGGAACCTCTACAAATGGGAGGGCGCCGGGAAAGAACATTTGCGACACGGTGCAGGAAAATGGTCGCGTTGCCGATGATTATCATATGGTTCCAAAGCAACAAAAGAATGCTTAAATCAAATATGTAGAATAAGATAAGGCAGCTTTTGGAGCAAAATCCTGTAAAAATGTGCGGAGGCAACTGAAGTGGAAATCATGGCCATGAATTGTGAGCGTGTCAACTATATGGACAAGTCACACGCCTTCTGGACAAAAGTAAATGTATTTGTAATTTAATAATTTTATTCATTTTTGTAGTAAAGAACAAAGTTCACTAAAACTCTGTACAATCTGTAAAAAACACTTCAGATATAAAAAACAAAACTATGCAAGATATGTACCTAAAGCTTGCTCACCTCACTAAGTAAGAACTGTACAAGTGGAAAATGTTTTTCCTGAAAAAGAAAGCTGACTTAATCAATAATTGGTAACGTGTCATTTTGTCATCACTCAAGACTAAATATTAGTTGTAAATATTAGCCTTAGATGAATATCGCTGCTTCTTTCTCACTCTCATGGGCAGAAGCAGCAGATGGAAGGCCTGGAAAAAACAAACCATGAATTATTTTTATGATCATTCTTAGTTGGAGCAAATATTAAAAACACAATTACATTTCCTCACTTTGGTCATTTTTTATTTTGTATAAGTTATCTGTTATTTGATTCCATTTTATTTTATTTCATGTAATTCAGGAGCTTTTTCCAGCGAGGGTAGTAGCATGTGACAAATTAGGTGCCATGAGAAAAATAAGTCAATATATGCTTGTAATAATATATATATATATATATATATATATATATATATATATATATATATATATATATATACTAGGGCTGCAACAACTAATCGATTAAAATAGATTATAAAAATAGTTGGTGATTAATTTAGTCATCGATTCGTTGGATCTATGCTATGCGCATCCGCAGAGTAATGTTTTTTTTGTTGTTTTTTTAATTGTATTTTTTTATTTATAAACCTTTATTTATAAACTGCAACATGTACAAACAGCTGAGAAACAATAATCAAAATAAGTATGGTGCCAGTATGTTGTTTTTTCCAATAAAATACTGGAAAGTATAGAAATGTACTTTGTCTCTTTTATCCGATTATTAATCGAAGTAATAGTCGACAGATTAATCGATTATCAAATTAATCGTTAGTTGCAGCCCTAATATAAACATACATATATTTATATATGTATATATATATATATATATATATATATATATATATATATATATATATATATATATATATATATATATATATATATATATATATATATATATATATATATATATATATACATATATTTATATATATATATATATATATATATATATATATATATATATATATATATATAAACATTTGGTTTTTTGAGTATAATCATAATAATTTGTACTCAGACCCTAAGTGGTATTCTTTGTCATGTTGTCAAAATCAAATGATTTAACATTAATAAGAGATTTATTTATATCTTATTAATGTTGAATCATTGATTGCTGATTTTATTTTATATATATATATATATATATATATATATAATTAATGTTGAATCATTTGATTTTGACAACATGACAAAGAATACCACTTAGGGTCTGAGTACAAATTATTATGATTATACTCAAAAAACCAAATGTTTAAATATTGTACCTTCAGTAATTTTATGCACATTTTGGAAGTGTCACTAATTTGCACAGTCTATATAACATGGGGGGAGGGTCGATCCAAATACCGATAGTATAGATAACAAGTGTAATAGCCGTATCAAATGTTGATATTGTTATAGAGTACAGGGATACTTCGGTTTTAGTGCTCCCCACATTTCGTATGATTCCATGTTTGGCAAATAACGTTGTCAAAATGTTGCCCTAGTTTGCATAAATTGTCTTGTTATTGTACAGCTAAACGTAAAAAAAGAATCCATTTCATTCTGTGAAATTAAGTTTTCAAACTCTCACTGCAAAATAGTGATCCATGGAGCCAAAAAAGTTGCTATTGTCAGCACTTTGATAAAAAAGGTGAGCAACACTATTGAATTGGAGAAAGAACTGCTAGCAATGTACAATCCCTTTTATGACAAAATGATTTCATGTTTTTAACATTTTCAGCAAAATGTTTCGGTATTGGCAAAATTGGCCCGGCATTTTCTTGGTATCAAATGAATGCCAACATTTGCATTATCGCCCACCTCTATCGTAAACACCACTTTTATTTCTTCTTTCCTCCGATAGTCAGATTTTCATTTTTCTTGTTCTGCACCTGGAAAGAGCAAGGCTGTTATCAAACATGATGTGAGTGATGACAACTGCGCAGTATGTTCATCACTTCCTACAACCTCATTCATGGCATCGTCAATCTGCTTCAGCTCTTCGTATCGATCTCTGGACTCCCTGAGAGGCTGCACCATCGCCTCTTCGATCTGAGGGAACAGCTGATAACACACACAGGTATCGCTATCAGCCACCTCAAGTATCGGTCCGCTTCCATAACTTACATTTACATTCTGAACATTCATGTACTTGTACTTTCTTGAAGTTGTACTACTTGTAGTAGTGTATTTGTACTTTCTTGTAGTTGTAGTGGTGTACTTTTACTTTCTTGTAGTTGTACTACTTGTAGTAAAGTACTTATACTTTCTTGTAGTTGTACTACTTGTAGTAAAGTACTTATACTTTCTTGTAGTTGTACTATTTGTAGCACAGTACTTTTACTTTATTGAAGTTGTACTGTTTGTAGTAATGTAATTTTATTTTCTTGAAGTGGTACTACTTGTAGTAGTGCACCTGTACTTTCTTGATGTTGTTCTAATTGTAGCAGTGTACTTTTATTTTATTGAAGTTGTACTGTTTGTAGTAATGTCTTTTTATTTTCTTGAAGTGGTACTACTTGTAGTAGTGTACTTTTATTTTATTGAAGTTGTACTACTTGTAGTAGTGTACTTTTATTTTATTGAAGTTGTACTACTTGTAGTAGTGTACTTTTATTTTATTGAAGTTGTACTACTTGTAGTAGTGTACTTTTATTTTATTGAAGTTGTACTACTTGTAGTAGTGTACTTTTACTTTATTGAAGTTGTACTACTTGTAGTAGTGTACTTTTATTTTATTGAAGTTGTACTACTTGTAGTAGTGTACTTTTACTTTCTTGTAGTTCTACTACTTGTATTAGAGTACTTTTACTTTATTGAAGTTGTACTACTTGTAGTAGTGTACTTTAACTTAATTGTAGTTGTACTACTTGTAGCAGTGTACTTTACTTTCTTGTAGTGGTACCACTTGTAGTAGTATATCATATAGTAGTAGTTTAGTAGTAACGTGTCTCACATTAGTAATTCAGTCGTATCATATTGTAGTAATTCAGTAGTAGTGTGTCATACATTAGTAGGTCAGTTCTAGTATATAATAAAGTAGTAGTTCAGTAGTAGTGTATCATAAAGTAGTAGTTCAGTAGTAGTGTATTATACAATAGTAGTTAAGTAGTAGTGTGTTATACAGTAGTAGTTCAGTAATATCATACAAAAGTGGTTAAGTAGTGTCATACAGTAGTAGCTCAGTCGTAGTATCATACAGTAGTAGTTCAATAGTAGTATAATTTAGTCATAGTTCAGTAGTAGTATGTCATACAGTAGTAGTTCAGTAGTATCATACACTAGTAATTCAGTAGTAGTATCATATAGTAGTAGTTCAGTAGTATACTCATACGGCAGAAGTTCAGAAATATGATATACAGTAGTAGTATCATTCAGTAGTACAAACCCCGTTTCCATTTGAGTTGGGAAATTGTGTTAGATGTAAATATAAACGGAATACAATGATTTGCAAATCATTTTCAACCCATATTCAGTTGAATATGCTACAAAGACAACATATTTGATGTTCAAACTGATAAACTTTTTTTTTTTTGCAAATACTCATTAACTTTAGAATTGGATGCCAGCAACACGTGACAAAGAAGTTGGGAAAGGTGGCAATAAATACTGATAAAGTTGAGGAATGCTCATCAAACACTTATTTGGAACATACCACAGGTGAACAGGCAAATTGGGAACAGGTGGGTGCCATGATTGGGTATAAAAGTAGATTCCATGAAATGCTCAGTCATTCACAAACAAAGATGGGGCGAGGGTCACCACTTTGTCAACAAATGCGCGAGCAAATTGTTGAACAGTTTAAGAAAAACCTTTCTCAACCAGCTATTGCAAGGAATTTAGGGATTTCACCATCTACGGTCCGTAACATCATCAAAGGGTTCAGAGAATCTGGAGAAATCACTGCACGTAAGCAGCTAAGCCTGTGACCTTTGATCCCTCAGGCTGTACTGCATCAACAATCGACATCAGTGTGTAAAGGATATCACCACTTGGGCTCAGGAACACTTCAGAAACCCACTGTCAGTAACTACAGTTGGTCGCTACATCTGTAAGTGCAAGTTAAAACTCTCCTATGCAAGGCGAAAACCGTTTATCAACAACACCCAGAAACGCTACAAATACGATACAAAGTGGAAAAGTGTTCTGTGGTCTAACGAGTCCACATTTCAAATAGTTTTTGGAAACTGTGGACGTCGTGTCCTCCAGACCAAAGAGGAAAAGAACCATCCGGATTGTTATAGGCGCAAAGTTGAAAAGCCAGCATCTGTGATGGTATGGGGGTGTATTAGTGTTCAAGACATGGGTAACTTACACATCTGTGAAGGCGCCATTAATGCTGAAAGGTACATACAGGTTTTGGAGCAACATATGTTGCCATCCAAGCAACGTTACCATGGACGCCCCTGCTTATTTCAGCAAGACAATGCCAAGCCACGTGTTACATCAACGTGGCTTCATAGTAAAAGAGTGCGGGTACTAGACTGGCCTGCCTGTAGTCCAGACCTGTCTCCCATTGAAAATGTGTGGCGCATTATGAAGCCTAAAATACCACAACGGAGACCCCCGGACTGTTGAACAACTTAAGCTGTACATCAAGCAAGAATGGGAAAGAATTCCACCTGAGAAGCTTAAAAAATGTGTCTCCTCAGTTCCCAAACGTTTACTGAGTGTTGTTAAAAGGAAAGGCCATGTAACACAGTGGGGAACATGCCCTTTCCCAACTACTTTGGCACGTGTTGCAGCCATGAAATTCTAAGTTAATTATTATTTGCAAAAAAAAAAAAAAGTTTATGAGTTTGAACATCAAATATCTTGTCTTCGTAGTGCATTCAATTGAATATGGGTTGAAAAGGATTTGCAAATCATTGTATTCCGTTTATATTTACCTCTAACACAATTTCCCAACTCATATGGAAACAGGGTTTGTATTTCAGTAGTAGTGTATCATACAGTAGTATTTTAATAGTAGTGTACCATACAGTAGTATTTCAGTAGTAGTGTATTATGTAGTAGTACTTCAGTAGTAGTGTATCATACACTACTACTGAAGTACTAGTGTATCATACAGTTGTACTTCAGTAGTATTGTATGATGCAGTAGTATTTCAGTAGTAGTGTATTATGTAGTAGTACTTCAGTAGTAGTGTATCATACACTACTACTGAAGTACTAGTGTATCATACAGTTGTACTTCAGTAGTATTGTATGATGCAGTAGTATTGCAGTAGTAGTGTATCACAGAGAAGTGTGTTAGTGTATTAGTAAGGCATCAAGTCACTTAGAGCTGAGATTTGCTGAGAGAAAAAAAAAGAGCTGAGATTTGTAGGCTGAGAATATGAAACATATTACCTTCATCACGGTCTCAAACATGGGAATGAGGACAAACTTGATAAAACCAATCTGGGCTGTGGGTTTGGTAACCTTTTCTCTGTCCATGAATGGAGCCACAGGAAGTCCTTCCGTCTTCTCCCTGTCGCTCTAAGCAGCACAGATGAAGACGAACATCGTCATCGTAAATGGGAAAAAATTGCAACGCACACAGGACGTCTTCGTGTTAATTAGTTGTTGTCGGCCATACGTAAGATTTTGGAAAATGTTTGCCTATCATTCTCAACTCCTATGCATTGTAACTTGTAATATACAGCACGTCTGCGGTGGCTAACAATGAAGCTAAGGGGAGTACTCTATTTCGCCCCCTCCAAAAAACATCCAAAAACCACCAACAATACTCAATTTACATGTCGTTACCTGCATATTAAACAAGTATTAACATTAATGGCATCATTATTTACATTTCTTATTTTTCATGGTGACCAGCCTGCCTTTCCTGCATGCCATGTCACTGGAACACATGTACATCTCCTTATATATCAATAATACATACATATTAATATGTACACAGTATTTGTGTGTGTGTGTGTGTGTGTGTGTGTGTGTGTGTGTGTGTGTGTGTGTGTGTGTGTGTGTGTGTGTGTGTGTGTGTGTGTGTGTGTGTGTGTGTGTGTGTGTGTGTGTGTGTGTGTTGTTAGGGTTAGGTACCTCTCACATTTGAACCATGCATACGGTACCAAAACCTGGGAATCGATACCAGTACTCTAAGGTACCAATTTTTGGTACATTTTTGTGTAATTATGTGTTAACAAATTTGGTTTTGTTTAATATTTAGATATCTTGTTTTTATTAGTTTAACATGGTGCCTTGCAGCTAACTTTGAACAGGTGCAGACCAGGGGAATCTGACTGTTAAATTAAATTAATGGCTCGGTTGGTAGAGCAGCCGTGCCAACAACTTGTCAGCAACGTAGTCACTTCCGTTGTGTCCTTGGGCAAGACACTTTAACCACCTGCTCCCAGTGCCACCCACACTTGTTTAAATGTAGCTTAAAGATGTGGATAATGGGTTTTACCATGTAAAGTGCTTTGAATCTGGAGAGAAAAACGCTATATAATCATAATTCACTTCTCTTCACAATTAACAGTGAGTTAATAATTCTAACTGTGTTATCTAGTTATTATATATTGTTTTCTTACACTTCTGAGTGTAATTTGCATGCATTATATCAGGAGTGCGCAGACTTTTTCACCAGGCGAGATACTTATCAAATGACCACAAAGTGTTTATACTGTAAGTATTGTACTTATTACACACCAGCTGTTTGATTGTAGGGTGCATCTGAGTTGAATTTTTTTTTAACCAAATTTGGAGGTGGCAAAATCGCCATGTAAAATTGCTATTGCTAATCAGTAGCGTGTACCATAAATTCCGGATTATAAGACGCTACTTTTTTTTAACCTTGCGGCTCATAAAACGGTGCAGCTAATTTATGGATTTTTCTTTGCTGAAAAAAAACCCAACTAAAAGCAAATACACTGAAATAATTTATTACTGTTTGTACTATGGCGCCATCTTTTAGACGAGTCCGCTCACTGCAGGTGCTGCAGTGCTCTTCTGTTTAGAGCTTTGAACCGGGTGTACACTTGCTGTTTTGTCTTCCAAGTCGTCCATAGCGTTTCTACTCGAAAAGATTCCTCATTCACCACTCCAAACAATGTTTGTAAGTCTTACAAAGTAACTAAAACAATTCATACTTACTAAACCGTCACATGTGATGTCTGTAGGAGTGTTTTCATGCATATTTGTATGTGTTATCGTAATATAATCAAGCATTAGCTAATATGCTAACACATTTACGAGTGTTAGTATTATTAACTTACAAACTTACAACGGCTTTCTCTTTGTATTGTTTTAGTATCACAAATTCCTCAGTAAATTCACCAAAAACGCCACCATTGAGTTATTGAGTCTGAAAAGGTGTTTCTTCTGCAGCTAGTGGGTCAATGACGATGACTTCTGTATTGTTTGATCATCCATTTTACTGCTGTGTTACAGACATTATTTTGAAACATTTAAGATGTGTAAATAAACATTTACAGAATCTTACTGTGTAAATAACTAATTTCACAACGTATATATCTGCGGCTTATAGTCCGATACAGCTAATATTTGGGAAAATATTTTTTTCTTCTAAAATTTAGTGGGTGCGGCTTATATGCCGGTGAGTTCTATAGTTCGGAAAATACGGTACACGGCATATTTAATGTAAATTGACATCAAGCCAGCACAGTTTGAAAAGTGGTGCCTTACTTTTGAGCTTTTTCTATCAGGCTTGCTTGCTTTGGTGACATGGTGAATTGCACTGTGACCTAGAGGCAGTACCGTACAAATACACCGATTTACCCGCCAAGTGCTTGAGTCGCTGACGTTACATGCAACAAAGGTATCAAAATATGGTACTGTTTGATTTCAAGTGAATCGGGAGTAATGACCAAATTCAGGCGGTACCCATCCGTATGTGTAATATATACTGTATATAAGGGGTGTGGGAAAAAATCGATTCGAATTTGAATCGCGATTCTCACGTTGTGCGATTCAGAATCGATTCTCATTTTTTAAAAATCGATTAAAAAAAAAAAACATTTATTGAAAAAATGTTTTTTAATTAAAAAATTTTTTTTTTTCAAATGAATCAATCCAACAAAACAATACACAGCAATACCATAACAATGCAATCCGATTCCAAAACCAAACCCGACCCAGCAACACTCTTGAGGAGACACAAACATGACACAGAACAAACCAAAAGTAGTGAAACAAAAATTAATATTACCGGTATCAACAACAGTATCAATATTAGTTACAATTTCAACAAAGCAGTGATTAAAAATCCCTCATTGACATTATCATTAGACATTTATAAAAAAAAAAAAAAAAAGATGAACAATAGTGTCTCAGTGGCTTACACTTGCATCGCATCTCATAAGTTTGACAACACACTGTGTCCAATATTTTCACAAAGATAAAATAAGTCATATTTTTGGTTCATTTAATAGTTAAAACAAATTTACATTATTGCAATCAGTTGATAAAACATTGTCCTTTACAATTATAAAAGCTTTTACAAAAATCTACTACTCTGCTTGCATGTCAGCAGACTGGGGTAGATCCTGCTGAAATCCTATGTATTGAATAAATAGAGAATCAGTTTGAAGCGGGAAAAAATAGTTTTTGAATCGAGAATCGTGTTGAATTGAAAAAAAAAAATTTGATTTTGAATCGTATCGTGACTCCATAATCGATATTGAATCGAATCGTGGGACACCCAAAGATTCACAGCCCTACTGTATATGCAAGTATTTCATCCATCCATCCATCCATTTTCTACCGCTTTTCCCTTTTGGGGTCGTGGGGGGTGCTGGAGCCTATCTCAGCTGCATTTCAGCCTGGCATAAATATACTTTAGAAATACCTGCATGAAGTACTCCTCTAGCAAACAGTCAACCCAGGGCTCAGCCACCTCCATGGGCCGCACTTCATTGGAAATGTCACAGCACTTTATTAGAACCATCTTCAGCTGTAGTGTCAAAAATTAAAGATTGTCTTGTGAGTGACTGTGCCATTTGTCAATAAACATCCCTTTCACTGACAGGTACATATTCTGTGTCGCCGATTAACTATTCATTAAAAAAAAAAATCACTTACACAGGTGACATGCTCCTCGTCGGCGTAGTCAAAATTGTCCACTTTTTGCTTGAAAGACTCCAGAATCTCACCGTGCCGTGCCATATCTGTGGCCAGGATCAATGTAATAGTCCCCTGACACACATTCATAAACACACACGTTAAAATATTTTTTGGACACATCGCACTTTGCATATTCTAAAAAAAACTACAGAAATGTATACGTACGTTATTTAAGTTATTTTATCTTGATAAGTGTCCTTCAGTTGCCTAGTGATGATACAGTTTCTTCAGAAGTAAAGCACTACTTTCTGGACACCTACTGTAGGCAAAAATGCATATACTATACAATTTGAAAAAAATAAAGTGTATCCCCGCACAGTTGCTATTCAGTATTTATTGTTCCATATATCCACATATTTTTCTAATTATTCAAATTTACATATTTTTCCTTCGAAAATAGGCTTAAAAAACGCATCTCATTCACCCTAAGACATTGATTCTCAAACTGGGCTCTATCTAGTGGTACGCCCGAGAATCACTTGATTAAAGTACAGTGTTTCATTATTTTCTGTTTATATTTAAAAAGTGTTACTTTTCAAACTGTGTGTAATATTACAATGGCCAATACATAGGCCTCCTACGCTACTGTATTTTAATGCTGGTCATTATGGTGGTACTTGGAGAGCAAAGTGTCTTTTGAGGTTGTACTCAGTGGTTCCCAAACCTTTTTCACCAAGTACCACCTCAGAAAAAACTTGGTTCTCCAAGTGCCATCCATCCATCCATTTTCTACCGTTTGTTCCTTTCTGGGTCACGGGGGGTGCTGGAGCCTATCTCAGCTGCATTCGGGCGGAAGGCGGGGTTCACCCTGGACAAGTCGCCACCTCGTCGCAGGGCCAACACAGATAGACAGACAACATTCACACTCACATTCACACACTAGAGCCAATTTAGTGTTGCCAATCAACCTATCCCCAGGTGCATGTCTTTGGAGGTGGGAGGAATTCGGAGTACCCGGAGGGAACCCACGCAGTCACGGGGAGAACATGCAAACTCCACACAGAAAGATCCCGAGCCCGGGATTGAACTCAGTACTACTCAGGACTTTCGTATTAGGCACATGCACTAACCCCTGTGCCACCGTGCTGTCCTAGTTCTCCAAGTGCTGATACATTAATTTATCCCAAGCTGATTTGGGGATTTAAGTGTTCAAAGTTAAAAATATAAAAATAATGTATAACTTATTTTTAACACTTGCATAATAAATGTTGCATAATATTTGCTCAAAAAATAATAATGAATCAAAATCAATGTTGTCTAAATTATTGACCTATTGAAGGCTCCAGTTACTTCACATCAAATATTCCACTTTGAAATATTTTGGGGGGGATAAAAATGCCTTTTTTGTGTGTTTGCCATAAATAACTAAGTTTTTGATTAAAAAAAGGGCATACAACAAACAAAAACAAAAAAACCTTAAAACAATAATAACTTAAAATTGATGGATGGATCTGAAGTTGATCTAGATCAGTGTTTTTCAACCTTTTTTGAGCCAAGGAGCGTTTTTTTCTTTGAAAAAATCCGTAGGCACACCACCAGCAGAAATCATTAAAAAAAGAAACTCAGTAGACAATAAAAAGTTGTTTTCGCAATTGTTGGATATGAATTTTAACCATAACCAACCATGCATCACTATAGCTATTGTCTCAAAGTAGGTCTACTGTCACGACCTGACACATCACGCCGTGACTTATTTTGAGTTTTTTGGTGTTTTCCCGTGCGTAGTGTTTTAGTTCTTGTCTTGCACTCCTATTTTGGTGGTTTTTCCTGTTTTGTTGGTATTTTCCTGTTGCAGTTTCATGTCTTCCTTTGAGCGCTATTCCCCGCACCTGCTTTGTTTTAGCAATAAAGAACGTTTTAGTTGTTGCTATCTTTTTTTGTGTGGACATTGTTGATTGTCATGTCATGTACGGATGTACTTTGTAGACGCCGTCTCTGCTCCACACGCTGTAAGTCTTTGCTGTCGTCCAGCATTCTGTTTTTGTTTACTTTGTAGCCAGTTCAGTTTTAGTTTGGTTTTGCATAGCATTCCCTAAGCTTCAATGTCTTTTCTTAGGGGCACTCACCTTTTTGTTTATTTTTGGTTTAAGCATTAGATACCTTTTTACCTGCACGTTGCCTCCCGCTGTCGCCTGCATATCACGACAAACCATCGTCGTCTCACACGACCTGTTCCCGACATCTACAAAGCATCTAGCTACCTTCTGCCACCTACTGATATAGAAGAGAATAACATGGTTACTCTGCCGAGCTCTAGACAGCACCGACACTCAACAACGGCACATTATTTGCGGATTATAATTATTGGTTTGCAAAAAATATTTTTAACCCAAATAGGCGAAACTACATAATCTCCCACGGCACACCAGACTGTATCTCACGGCACACTAGTGTGCCGCGGCACAGTGGTTGAAAAACACTGATCTAGAGATTCAAGAGTTCAAAGTAAAAGAAAACAACAACAATGTATGACTTATTTTTAACACTAGATTTTTAGTTGGATTTTTTTAAGTGTTGCTCAATAATTGCAAAAATTGCTCAAAAATAATAATGAATCAAAATTAATGTTGTTATGAATTATTGACTTATTAAAGGCTCTAATTCCTTCACATCAAATATTCCACTTTGAAATATTTTTTTGGGGGAAATATTGCATATTTTGTGTTTTGCCATCAAAAAAGGGTTTGCTTTAAAAGGGAACTGCACTTTTTTTTAATTTTGCCTATCTTTCACAATCATTATGAGAGACAAAAACACATATCCTTTTTTGGGGGATTTTAAAGATGATAAAAAAAAAACGCTTGCAAGATGCGGCTAATGGGAGTCACCATTGTAGTCTTCAAAGCCCTCTAAACAACTTCAAAACCCCCCATTAAACATTTTGTAGACACACTGAAAGTATATATATATAATATAGTAACAGACATGTTAATAACAATATGTAATATGTACAATATTTACCGTATTTTAGTCATTTTAATCGTTGACAGGACTAACTCTACAGCCCATTTATTTCCGTTTCCATAGCAACACACTTCCAAATTCTGTGTCTTCTAATCATGGCAGACTTGGTAACAAACAACGAAGACGACTATTTTTGGACAAATTAAGATTCACAACCTTATCTTTTTTTAATCTAAATATACAAACGATGAACTAGAGCTTATAGAAGCCAGCACAAAGGAAGAGTGAGAAGTTGGAGCAGATGGATGCCCAGAAAGTGAGGTGTAAGTGACTCGAAGCTGCAAAATGTAGAATTCAAGGCCATGCTATTACGACATAAATTAAGTGCTTACCCAAAAACGTCGGGGAAAAAAAAGTCCACGGCCAGCTGGACCATCGAGTGAGTCACACTTTATATTGATCATGATAAACACAGCACGTCATGCGTGTTATTATACCGTATTTTTCGGACTATAAGGCGTAGTTTTTTTCATAGTTCGGCCGGGGGTGCGACTTATACTCAGGAGCGACTTATGTGTGAAATTATTAACACATTAGCGTAAAATATCAAATAATATTATTTAGCTCATTCACGTAAGAGACTAGACGTATAAGATTTCATGGGATTTAGCGATTAGGAGTGACAGATTGTTTGGTAAACGTATAGCATGTTCTATATGTTATAGTTATTTGAATGACTCTTACCATAATATGTTACGTTAACATACCAGGCACATTCTCAGTTGGTTATTTATGCGTCATATAACGTACACTTATTCAGCCTGTTGTTCACTATTCTTCATTTATTTCAAATTGCCTTTCAAATGTCTATTCTTGGTGTTGGGTTTTATAAAATACATTTCCCCAAAAAATGCGACTTATACTCCAGTGCGACTTATATGTTTTTTTCCTTTTTTATTATGCATTTTCGGCCGGTGCGACTTATACTCCGAAAAATACGGTACTTTTGTCTTGTCTCTCATAGTGATTGTGAACGATAGGCAAAAATTAAAAAAAAGTGCAGTTCCCCATTGACAATAGGCATACATCATTTAAAAAGATAAACCTCTATATTGACTGACTGATCTCAAGTTGATCTAGAGATTTGAGCTTTGAAAAAATGTGTTTTATCGTATATATGTTATATTTTAAAATGTTTAAGAATGAGCCTCTTCCCTGGGACCAAATTTGAGGGGAGCCCTAAACGTTAAAAAAACAATCTTTATATTGTACTGGGTTTGAAAATGAAAAAAAATGAGAGTGGCCCAGCATTCTTTGATCTTTCAGTGTGCGGCCCGCAGTGGAAAAGGTTTGGACACCCCTGGTATAAACTGTATGGCTAACCTGTCGAATCTGCTTGAAGGCTTCCGGGTCAAAGTTGGAGAAAATGTTGCTGTCAGGTTGAGAGAAGATCTGGAAAGCCACAGCACAGTGGTGATTCTCCAGAGGGGAGATGTCGTTGTAGCGAACTGCTAACTCTGTTCTGGCATTGATTTGGTACCTGGAACAAAAACATTTCATAAAATCAACAAACAGAGTAATCAAGAAGGTTGGATCATGTGAAGGAAGGGACTTACGGAGTTTAAGCACACTTGACTCTACAGGGCTTGTCTACTATCCTCAGTAGGTTTACATGAACTAAAAAATTAGTGTGCAGCTTGGAATGTCTCCAAGATTTTGTATGTTTTTAATGACTAGCTCAAGTTTAATGTGAACACAGATTTTATAGTGAAGCGCGCACAACACAGAATTCATCTTCTCAGGAAACTAAATTATTCCTCTGTCAGGCCAGTGTTGTACTGTTTATGTATTTATTGACTATTTATTTATTGTGGGCCATGACAACTTGCTGCTAAAAATTAATTGCCCCTTGAGGAATTAATAAAGTTGTTTCAATTGAATTGAATTGGAAAAAGCTTAATAAGGTTTTTGACTTTAAAAAAAATTAAATAAATAACATATCTCTATGATGTGCTTATACTTACTTACACGTAAGCACTCCCATCATTCATCACTGTATCAGGCTTTCTACAGACGTGCCAGTCTTCTTAGCAAGATGGCCCGGACGCAAAGTAGATGATGCATAACGTGATCACAAAACACAATATTTACATGTTTGTGTCTTTGTTTAGTTAGGAATGTTTTTCATTACGCGTTACAACCAGTGGCGTCATTCAAATATTTGGTGAGGTATTATTTTGTAAAAAATTTCTGTTTTTAATTTTTTTTAATAACCATGCAACCTGTCAATTTGCACTGATGTCTTGGATTTATGGAAACAAATGTTGAAGTCTTTATAGAGGTTAAAGGCCTACTGAAACCCACTACTACCGACCATGCAGTCTGATAGTTTATATAACAATGATGAAATCTTAACATTGCAACACATTAATTAAATTAATTAAAGTACCAATGATTGTCACACACACACTAGATGTGGTGAAATTTGTCCTCTGCATTTGTCCCATCCCCTTGGGGAGCAGTGGGCAGCAGCGGCGTCGCGCCCGGGAATCATTTTTGGTGATTTAACCCCCAACTCCAACCCTTTGTTGCTGAGTGCCAAGCAGGGAGGTTATGGGTCCCATTATGCCAATACGGCCGGGTTAGATTAGTAAAGTGCAATTTTAAATTTACCGGAAAAAATCTTGCTGAAAACGTCTCGGTATGATGACGTTTGCGCTTGACGTCACGGATTGTAGCGGACATTTTGGGACACCATTGTGGCCAGCTATTAAGTCGTCTGTTTCATCGCAAAATTCCACAGTATTCTGGACATCTGTGTTGGTGAATCTTTTGCAATTTGTTTAATGAACCATGGAGACAGCAAAGAAGAAAGCTGTAGGTGGGAAGCGGTGTATTAGTAGCCGGTGTTTCATTGTTTACATTCCTAAAAAGATGACAGTCAAGCTTTACCATTGGCCTGTGGAGAACAACAGAGACTCTTACCAGGAGGACTTTGAGTTGGATACGCGGTACCGTGAGTACGCAGCTGCGGCTTCCAAACATTTGATCGCTTGCCCGTACGTGCGTGCCGCTGTGTGCATGTCACGTACGTAACTTTGGGGAAATATATGTGCTGTATGAACTTTGCGGAGGTGAACGGTACTTTGGGCTGTGGGATTGAGTGTGTTGTGCGGGTGTTTGATTTGTATTGGCGGGTTATATGGGCGGGAGGGGGGAGGTATTTGTTTTACGGGATTAATTTGTGGCATATTAAATATAAGCCTGGTTGTGTTGTGGCTAATAGAGTATATATATGTCTTGTGTTTATTTACTGTTTTAGTCATTCCCAGCTGAATATCAGGTCCCACCCGCCTCTCACAGCATCTTCCCTATCTGAATCGCTTCCACCGCCCTCTAATCCTTCACTCTCACTTTCCTCATCCACAAATCTTTCATCCTCACTCAAATTAATGGGGAAATCGTCGCTTTCTCGGTCCGAATCGCTTTCGCTGCTGGTGGCCATGATTGTAAACAATGTGCAGATGTGAGGAGCTCCAAAACCTGCGACGTCACGCTACTTCCGGTACAGGCAAGGCTTTTTTATCAGCGACCAAAAGTTGCGAACTTAATCGTCGATGTTCTCTACTAAATCCTTTCAGCAAAAATATGGCAATATCGCGAAATGATCAATTATGACACATAGAATGGACCTGCTATCCCCGTTTAAATAAGAAAATCTCATTTCAGTAGGCCTTTAATTTGTGTCTTTATTACAAAAGCTTTTTTTTGACACTGAATTTATGTCACTGAATTTTTTTGCCTTTAAATTTTGTGAACTGAATATTTTTTACATCAAATTATGCAAACAATTTAATTGGAAAAAAAATTGTTAACAAAATGCGTATGTTTAAAAATTCAGTGTCTTAAAATTCAGTGTTTTAAAAATCAGTGTATGAAAATTCAGTGTTTAAAAATTCAGTGCATAGAAATTCACTGTATAAAAAAATCGGTGTTTAAAAATCCAGTGTAAAAAAAAATCCAGTGCTGAAAAATTCAGTGCCGAAAAAAATTGCTGCTTCAAAACGCAAGACCCACTTCCACTAAAGTGAGACTAATGCAAGCAATCCTGTCTCAGAACCAGCCAATGAAGTTTGAGGTCACGTGACACAGGTCTTACAATGAGGCAGGTTTTGCAGCACTACATGCCACATGCCATGTAATTTACTGTATGTGCTTGGATCCATTTTATGAACACTTTAAACAGTGGATGTTGCTGTACATTAGTGAAAACAATCTCAAGATTCCGCAAAAAAAGCTGATCACACCATGGTACAAACACTCGCACAATAATAATAAGGGGGTTATAACAGACCATCTCAAAATCTGAATAAAATTTTTGTTTTTTACTGAATAAGACACTCAGAAAGTACATAAAAATACAGAGTGTGGGATTTACAATATTACTATGAACAATAAAACACTGAATTTTGACAATATATGAAAATTACTCCTCAACTTCCTCCTCGATTGACATCTTTTATAATCAAGCAAGAACAACAAAGATGCAACAAACATGGCAAAATATAGAGGCTAAAGGTAAAAAACAACCACATGTTTGATATAATATCACTGTTCTGCAGAACTTTGTTGTAGAAATCTGCCTCTGTTTGATACTAACGTCTCAGGCCTGTTGCTGTGTAAACAAGCCCTGCGCCTCTGCCCGTGCCTTGTCTGCATGGATCTTAGCTTCCTATGGTTACCGTAGTAACCCATATCTCAGTCAAAAGTGCAGATTTTAAACATTGGAATCATTTCTAAAGTTTGAAAATATCCAGCGGGCCGCATTGAAATGTTTACAGAGCAAAAAACATCACCAAGGACAGTACACACCCTGGCTTCCACCTGTTCGACCTGCTACCATCGGGCAGGCGCTACAGGTGCATCAAAGCCAGAACAAACAGGCTCAGAGACAGCTTCTTTCCCAGAGCTGTCACCATCTTGAACTCTTACTTATAATAAATAATTCACCCCTATACAATATCCTACCCTAGAGCTTCTTTCCCAGAGCTGTCACCATCTTGAACTCTTACTTATAATAAATAATTCACCCCTATACAATATCCTACCCTAATACCCTACTGTGCAGTATTACCCTTCGAGTGCAATACATCCGACACTGATTGTTATTTATTACTCCGGTACTCTTGTCTTGTTCTGTATAATGTACAGTATTTTGTATATTGTTTTGTATAATGTACAGGATTGCTTATTATTTTTTATTGGATAGTCGTCTATTTATTTCAATTCTTAGTTTTATCTTTATTACTTCTTGTGTAATTTAATTTTATCCCATATTTGTTCCCGCTACCGCACATTAAGTTGGAGTCCTTAATCTCGTTATATGCAAATATAATGACAATAAAGTCCATTCTATTCTATTCTATTTAGTATGTTTGCATTTTTTGTATTTAATTTTTACCCAGAATTTTTATACACTGAATTATTTTATACTACATTTTTATACATTTAATTTTTATACACTGAATTATTTTATACTACTACTAAGCTTTGGTAATAAAGACACAAATTAACCTCCATAGGTCTTTGAAATATAAAAACGTTTCCCTTAAGCCTCCCATGTCTTTAAAAACTAGTGATGTTTTTGCTTCGATCTATAATCAAGGTTTCTTGACACATCACAGTTATGTGCTATGAGATGCAAATAGGAATGTGATTCAAGAACCGGCTCTTTTTTAGAACTGGTTCCCAGTGTATCAATTCCTTGGAATCCCTAGCCATTTTTTCTAACAATTCTTGCGGGGGGGAATGATGTCATTAGGCAACGTGCGTAGTGATGTCAGACAGCAACATGGCAATGCCCGGGCGGAAGAAGCCAAGTACAACTACTTGTGGTTGCAGACACTAAGTCGCATCCACTCTTTAAGTCTAAGTCGCGCCCACTCTAGGCCACGCATTAACATTTTATCAAAATAAGGCTTCAAATATATGGTAATGGGTGTTATGAGCTTTACAAAAGCCCAGACCATGATAATGTGTCCCATTATTTTATTAGGGATCGCCAAAAACTTAGCTTTCCAAAATACATCATTTTACATCAGGTCTGTATACTCTACACCAGTGGTCCCCAACCACGGGTCCGTGACGCATTTGCTCCCGGGCCGCACAGAGACAATAAATAATTTATAACCGACCACATTTTCTCCTACTTAACTTTCACCAGTCCCACCAGACACACCAATAAGCTTGTTCATAGATATATTATAAAACTCCTGATAGGAAGTCGCCATTTGCTATATTTGTTACATATTTGTTACATGGGACAATGCACATTAATAAACATATAAAATGTAAAGGTGCCAAATCGTAGCCAAAAGCTAGGTTCCATCTGCAGTCCGCAGCAGGGCAAGATCAGGGCAGATCAGGAACAAAGTGACCATAGCAGTTAAAGTGCATAAAGCAGATGAAGAAGTGGGATATACATAATAATTGCATATAATAATTGTGCTGAAGGAAGAAAATACACATCTCCTTTTGCCTAGTAAGTTAAAGCGCTGGTATTATTGCACATATTCCTATTACACAAGTAGTTAGCAACAACAGATGTATTTACGCATGGAAAATTGGACCAAAGAACCTAACATTAGTGTATGTATGTTTGAAATTTTGCAGAAAATATGAATACATAACTTTTAGAATGCAAATAGAAATCCACAGAAATCTATTGGAACTAATGTGAAGTATTTCTAGCTTTATTATATATCCATGCTCTTGTCCTTGAATGTGATGTATCACCTATAACCCATAAGATACTAAAGCCATAAAAGCTTACTAATAGCAAAAATGAGTAAAAAACAAAAGTCTATGGAGAGCTTTTTTGCAAAGGGAAAAGGCCAGGGGCTCCCACTAATTCAACGTCATGGTGAGTTTTTTCATGTACTTTATCTGCCACACGTGGAAGGCTGGTCCAGGAAAATAATGCCAACATTAAACCGGTCCCTGGTGCAAAAAAGGTTGGGGACCCCTGCTCTACACAGAGGGTCGCAGACTGAATGTGTGCGTGTGTGTGTGTGTGTGTGTGTGTGTGGGTGGGGGTGGTGGTGGTGGTGGGGGGGGGGGGGGGGGGTGGTACTTGTGTCATTTCACTGTGCACTGTGAAGCGCCAAACTGTTTATCAGGAAGCACTTCTTGCAGTTCAGGAGTAAAAGATCATACTTAAAAGGTCAGAAGAGTAGCGCGCCGTGTTTGACAATCGTTTTTTTCATTGGCACTATCAATCTAAATGGAATTAAGAAAAAGAAAAAAGTTTCAAAGTGTGAAATCATTTTGATCTTATAGCGCCAAATAAGGTAAATGTTCTTATTTTCCTGTTTACTATTTGGCTCATTGACCAGAGTTGCATGTTTGTAGGTGAAATGTAGTAACTGTTTTAACCCAGCAGACGGGGCTATTATTAAACACCAACACAGTATCAGTGGAGTGTCAATACAGCCAGTGAGTGTGTGGCCCTTTGAGACATTTGTGATTAAGGACTATATAAGTAAACTTTGATTGATTGACTGATTGATTTACCCATCACTAGTAACTAGTATCAACATTTTAGATTTTTCTGGTTACAATATGTCTTTTTGCTATATTTATCTTTTTTTAAAATGTGTTTATTTTTAATTTCTACAATGTACCACAGACCCATAAAAAACAAGCCACTGTCCGCAAATGTCCATCTGGCTACACTTTATATAACCGTTATTTACGTTTTTCACCAGGATCATCATCCTCTGCGATCACTCGGAGCGAGTATGATTGTCCTCCTGTCGGTGGGCCTGGTCATCTGTGGGTCCTCAGGTGGCTGTAAAGGGCCAATCCTTGATCCACAGTCCTTACTGCAGTGGGGGTATATGTGAATAATTGAATGGGGAGAGGTGGTAGTGGTATGAGGAGCTGTTTTAGTGGCAGATCTCTCCTTCCTTTATTACCTCTTGGTTTCCACGGAACGATGGATTTCCTTTTTTTCAGATGTGCTGTGCCGTCCTGGACCATCCCGCACTACATATCTCTTTGTAGGGCAACTTCCTCCCAGTTGTTGAAGTTAAAGCGGCATTTCCTCGGGTGGGTTTGGATGTTGTCTTTTTAACACTTCTTCTGCCGCCGTTGGGTATGTTGTACCTCTGTCAGTTGTCCATACAGCATTTGTTTTGGTAGGCAGTTGTCAGGCATGCGTATGACATGACCTGTCCATCGCAGCTGGTGCCATTGATGGTTGTGGAGATGCTTGGGATGCTGGCTTCCTTCGGACTGCTGACGTAGGTTTGCCTATCTTCCCAACTGAACCCGAGGATCTTGCAGAGACAGCACTGGTGGTACTGCTCCAGGGCCTTCGGATGTCTGTTGTAGATGGTTCAGCTATCAGACCCGTAGAGCATAGTGGGCAGAACTACAGCTTGGCATAAAAGAAGATTAGTCATGACCTGGATGTCCCGATTCTCAAAAACTCTCTTCCTCAGCCTGGCAACAGCTTGCCTGTATGCGGTGGTGAATCGCGATATCAATGGCAGTTCTCGTGAAAAGAAGGCTGCCAAGGTAGGCGAATTGATCAAGCTTTTCCAGGATGTTGTCTCCCACATAAATTGTGGGGTGTTGGTAGGGTGTATCAGCAGCTGGTTGGTATATCTAAGTTTTCTTCATGTTAATGTCAATTTCCAGGAGTTGGTGAGCTCTGTCAAATGCATCCAAAATGTTCTGGAAGTCCACTTTAGAATGAGCAACTAGAGCATTGCCATCTGCATACTGGAACTCTGCAATGGACGATGTGAGCACCTTGCTTTTTGCTCTTTTGTCCGCAATATGTCTTGTACACAAACTCGACTCCCTCATGTAGGTTTTGATGCAGCCTTGCTTTACACCAGTTACAAAGTTGAGAGGCGCTGTTGAGGCCATGTCCACACGAACACAAAGTGAAAATAGCAGCATTTTTACGTTCAAACATACAGTAAGTCCTTTTTTATAGTGTGTTTAAAGCCAGTGAGGCAGTGATGTTGAGATTTGAAAATGACAGCGCACAACAGTGATGTCATCACAAGTCTCCGGGTTAACTTATAAAGTGCAATTTTAAATTTCCCGGGGAACTTCCGGTTGAAAACGTCTAGATATGATGACGTTTGCGCGTGACGTCAATGGTTGAAACGGAAGTATTCGGACACATTGTATCCCAATACAAACAGCTCTGTTTTCATCGCAAAATTTCACAGTATTCTGGACATCTGTGTTGGTGAATCTTTTGCAATTTGTTTAATGAACAATAGAGACTGCAAAGAAGAAAGCTGTAGGTGGGATCGGTGTATTAGCGGCTGGCTGCAGCAACACAACCAGGAGGACTTTGAGTTGGATAGCAGACGTGCTATCCGACGCTAGCCGCCGACCACATCGATGATCGGGTGAAGTCCTTCGTCGCGCCGTCGATTGTTGGAACGCAGGTGAGCACGGGCGTTGATGAGCAGATGAGGGCTGGCGTAAGTGGAGCGCTAATGTTTTTATCATAGCTCTGACGAGGTCCCGTAGCTAAGTTAGCTTCAATGGCGTCGTTAGCAACAGCATTGCTAGGCTTCGACAGGCGGCACGGCATTAACCGTGTAGTTACAGGTCCAGTGTTTGGTTCGGTGTCTCCTGATGGTAGTATTGTTGATCTGCTGTCTATCCTTCCAGTCAGGGGCTTATTTCTTTTGTTTCTATCTGCATTTAAGCACAATGCTATAGCGTTAGCTCCGTAGCTAAAGTGCTTCACTGATGTATTGTCGTGGAGATAAAAGTCACTGTGAATGTCCATTTCGCGTTCTCGACTCTCATTTTCAAGAGGATATAGAATCCGAGGTGGTTTAAAATACAAATCCGTGATCCACAATAGAAAAAGGAGAAAGTGTGGAATCCAATGAGCCCTTTTACCTAAGTTACGGTCAGAGCGAAAAAAGATACGTCCTGCACTGCACTCTAGTCCTTCACTCTCACGTTCCTCATCCACGAATCTTTCATCCTCGCTCAAATTAATGGGGTAATCGTCGCATTCTCGGTCCGAATCGCTCTCGCTGCAATGGGGAAATGTGAGGAGCCCTTCAACCTGCGACGTCACGCTACTTCCGGTACAGGCAAGGCTTTTTTTATCAGCGACCAAAAGTTGCGAACTTTATCGTCGATGTTCTCTACTAAATCCTTTCAGCAAAAATATGGCAATATCGCGTAATGATCAAGTATGACACATAGAATGGATCTGCTATCCCCGTTTAAATAATGGGTTGTACTTGTATAGCGCTTTTCTACCTTCAAGGTACTCAAAGCGCTTTGACAGTATTTCCACATTTACCCATTCACACACACATTCACACACTGATGGCGGGAGCTGCCATGCAAGGCGCTAACCAGCAGTAGGCCTTTAAAGACAAAAGTATGCGTTACCGTATGGACAAGAGGGCTTAACGCAGAAATAGGGTTGTACGGTATACTGGTATTAGTATAGTACCGCCAAACTAATGAATCATTTTCGGTACTATACCGCCTCTGAAACGTACCGGTCCCGGACACACCCGCGCCCGCGTCGTCGTCACGTCGTGTCATTGCTGGTTTACGAGCAGATGAGCATGTTCGGCGGCACACAATCACGTAGTACTTACAAGCAGACAGTGTATAGACACAAAAGGGAGAACGGACGCATTTTGGCTTAAAAACTAACGATAAAGCTGAAGTTATAACACTGAAACGCCCTCAAGAAAAGATGCTTTAAGACATGGCTAGCTAGCTAGCGGCTAACATCCATCCGCAGTCAGCAGTGTTTTAGCTACTTCTAAATCACTAATCCTTATCTCCATGGCGACAAATAAAGTGAGTTTCGTACAAGTATCATCCCTGCAGGACGAGGAATAGCTAAACATGCTTCACTACACACCGTAGCTCACCGGCAAATGAAAACAAACGCCATGGGTGGATCTACACCTGACATCCACTGTTATGATATCAAGTACAGCCACGTATCTAGTCGATACTACTATGATTACATCGATATTTTTTGGCAGTACAACATCTTCTTTCGTTTAAAAAAAAAATCATATTATGTTTATAAACTCAGGAAATATTTCCCTGGACACATGAGGACTTTGAATATGACCAATGTATGATCCTGTAACGACTTAGTATCGGGTTGATACCCAAATTTGTGGTATCATCCAAAACTAATGTAAAGTATCAAACAACAGAAGAATAAGTGATTATTACATTTTAACAAAAGTGTAGACAGAACATGTTAAAAGAGAAAGTAAGCAGATAGTAAATGAACAAGTCGATTAATAATACATTTCCTACCACTTGTACTTAATAATGTAGACAAAATAATAGAATGATAAATGACACAATATGTTACTGCATATGTCAGCAAACTAATTAGGAGCCTTTGTTTGTTTACTTACTACTAAAAGAGTAGTTGTCTTGTATGTTCACTATTTTATTTAAGTACTAAATTGCAATAATAAACATATGTTTAATGTAAGATTTTTTTGTTCAAATAAAGCCAATAATGCAATTTTTTGTGGTCCCCTTTATTTAAAAAAGTACCAAAAAGTAACAAAAAGTATCGAAATAATTTTGGTACCGGTACCAAAATATTGGTATCGGGACAACACTACGCAGAAATAAGTATGCGTTTATTAAGTATCAGCTTCTTCCCTCAGGCCGTAAGACTCTTGAACACATCATAATTAAATTGTCCCCTCAACTCTCCCCAAAATGGATTAACTCGCTGGAATAAAAAAGACAATATAACATACATCCATAAACGTGGACGCATGTGAAAAAGTGCCATATATTTATCTGTACAGTAACCTATTTATTTATTTATTTATATATGCACCTTATTGCTTTTTTATCCTGCACTACCATGAGCTTATGTAACGAAATTTCGTTCTTATCTGTACTGTAAAGTTCAAATTTGAATGACAATTAAAAGGAAGTCTAAGTCTAAGTCTAAGTTTATTAAGTATTCGTGTTCATGTGGACATGGCCTCAGAGCTGGCATTGCCCACTACAGTTGCGGTCATGTCATTGTTCAACGCAAGATCTTCAGAAACTTGTTCGGGCATCCGATCTTGGAAAGGGCATCACAGAGAGCAGAGATGTGTGCCAGTATTTTCTCTGTTGTGGACAGGAGGAAAATGCCTCTGTAGTTGCCACAGTCCACCTTTAACCAAATGACGACAGGCTCTGTCTTTTTAACACAATTGCTAGTTCAATGCTGGACTGCACACTTGTTGAAGTGCTGTGCACGCTTCCACGTGTCAACTTTGACGGCAGTGGTAACGCTCGTGTGCCAAATACTTAGCCTTTTATCACGGGTTGTGGTTGAGTAGAGTAAATACATGACATAAAATACATGACATACATACAAGTAACACTTCCTGTTTTAATCGTTCAATACGTACCGTCTAGGAATTCGATATGCCTCTGTGCTGAACTGAAGGCTCTGTACTGAAAATCTGAATACGAATACATTCACTGTCACACCCGTAGTAATTATTACATGTTTTGTTGTTGCAATAGTTTATTGTAGTATTGGATTGTGTATAGCAGGTGAGGACAGAACACTAGGGATGCAAAGGCCATTTTGATTTTCTGATTTTTGTGTATAAAACTAATCCAATGTAGATCAACACAAGCTAAGCAGTTGTAGCTGACTACACACAAAGATGCAGACATTGTTGGGGCATAGAATCAATCGGAACGTAGTAGGCTTTATCAGATCATGCTCAAAGACTAATAGGACAGCTTGACCTGAACAGTTGTTTTCCAATCTACAATTCTAAAAAAATGTATTAATGTTTTTTTTAATAATCAATTAAAGTCAATGATGACCGTTTGATTTTATTGAAACTATTATTGGATACACCAACTGAAACCCCAATATTCGTCATCACAAAAAAACTTTTTTCTCATGCATTCCATTTGTATTGCTATTTTTTTTTTTTAAAAAATACATGAATTGCAATCAATATAAAGCTCCTGAGTTGTACTTTGGACATCCCTGACATGTAGAATCCAGAATCTAATTTCTACACACACATTGAACATGCAGATTTCAGTGTAATTTGCCTAATAAAAGCCAAACGTGTACATATTGGTGTATTTGTGTGTATCTTACGTGTTGTTGTATCCAGGGTGGTCGAGGTCATGACACACAGCAGCAGTCATGAGGATCAAAACGTCCACCTGAGTGAATTTCTCCTAAAGAAACATTCACTTTATTACACCCTTTAATCTCACACCAAACTATAGTCATTGAAATATATGAATGCTATATACTGTATTAATGATTAAATGATCAAATTGTATACAGTCTAAGTCTGTTTTGTGGTAATGCTTTATAATCAGACATTTTTTTCTGTGAAATATTGAAGCATCCAGTCAACAGTCAACCGACTGCGGGGGGGAAAAATTACGCACCTCTTCTCTTTGTTGTGTTTTTGTATGTAAGGCCACTTTGCAATGTTGCCTTTCACTCAACTTGTTATTGAATAAAGTTAACAAAATATTGTTTTGTATTGTTGTCTTTATGAAGGCTAAACTGAGTGTGTATCTCAAAATTAGAGTTCATCTAACATATTCACTTGGGTAACTGTTGCTTTTTGATGAGAAATTAAGGAAACATGAAGTCTTAAATATAAAGATGAAATATCTACTAACAGCATTACATGTCTTACCTGTAGGCTGCAGAGGCAGATCATACTGTACATCATCTGGGTGACGCAGAAGCAATGGCGGAAGTTGTGGAAGGGGTTATTCCTGTAGTTGTCGTGAATACAAAGCTATAAAGAAAACACATAGGTTTAAGGCATTTTCATATATTCTTTTCTTGAAGAAAAGTTGGGTTCAAAAGAGTAGGTTTGGCTCAGGTGGTGAATTAGCAACTAGAAAATTGCGGATTACATGTATAGATCAGTGGCTTAGACTGCAAGGGAAGCGCAGCTTCCCCTAAAATGGAAAATTAAATAAGTGGCCAAATATGTACTTTTGTGTTTACATTTCATTGACTAAATATGCACAACAATAAATTCAACTTTTGTTCAGAATCAGCAACTTTGGCGATAGCTGAAGCAACTTTCTTCTCATTCATTTTGGTCGTGTCACAGTGCATTCAACAGTATCGAAACGGAGCGTCCATTGACTTCAATGGGAGAGCATAAAGTGAATTGTTCCACTGCAGCCAAATTAGACTAGAGATGTAACAATATGTACATTTGATATGTTATCATTATTATCACGGTACTGTTGAATGCGCTCAAAAAGTACACACACTGCAATCTATGAAACAAGTTTTATTCAAAAAATGTAATAAAATAGATTGACACACAGTGGCAGAAGAAATATTTTAAAATGTTTTGGCTTTTTAAGAGACATGTTTTTATTTGAGTGTTTAAATATGTTTATCTTCTTCCATTTTGAATAAAAATCAGGTTTTGGGTGCATCACTTCCAGTTGATGACGTCACATGAGCTTACTTTCTGTTGTCATTTTTCCTTCGAGTATAGCTCGGTCACTCTGTCTAAGGTAACTCAGTCTGTAGGTTCAATGTACACTATTGAATAGTTTCGTTTCTCAGACAGCAATGATGACAATAATAATAATGATGATGATAATAATAATGATGACAATATTGGGTATTTTGTTTGTTAATGGGGAAAGTTCAAGTGACGTTATTTGTACCCGAAGGTAGATTTGTTTTGCAGTGTAAAATACAGGAGAATGGCATATGCATATATATTAAAATAAACAAAGGTATTCACACAAAACAGATCACATGACAATGACAATGCTGCCTGGGACCAGGACCAGGAAAAGAAAATAGAAAAAGTCACATGAACAATAAAAAGAAAGAGTAAAAGTTCGTAAAGGACAGTGAGATAAAACTACCATGAATTGTTAAGTAGATACAAATAAATAAATAAATATGTGCAATATAGCTATAGTTTGTTTAAAGGAATAACAGCGGCTGGAACAAAGCGGTTCCTATACCGAGATGTTCAGCATCTTGGGACCTTAAGCCTCCGACCAGTTGGGAGGAGTTGGAACTCACCATAAAGAGGGTGGGAGATTTCTGCTGTAATTGAGTTGGCAATCCACTGTACCTGCTGAGTGTACAAACTCAGCTGAGGCTCACCATTAAATCGACTTGACCACTTGATTATTTGGCTTAATCGGTTTTTCTCCATCAGAGGCAGCTTTCCAAACCACGACACCAGACAAAAAGATAAAACCGGTTCAATGAAAGCACGATCAAATAAAATCATCATGAAGAAATGACAATTTCCTAAGACAGTGAGGATGCTGGGGACTTCGTTTGCATACAGCATCAAAGTTATCCTTAAAATTCAAAATATTGTCAATAATGGTCCCCATAAGTAATTCCTGCTTGCCTTCTAAAATCAATAATCATATATTTTGTTTTACGATTGTTCACTTGTCAATATGAAGCATCACACCACTTGACAAAATCATCAACAATAGGCCTATGATTGTTCTCATTGCCCTGAAGGAGACTGACAAATACTGTGTCATCTACATACTTTAAAATAGTCAGATTTTTAAAAGTGCTCTGACACATTTTGTGTAGAGAATAAAAAGTATTGGCGAGAGCCCACATCCTTCTGGGGAGCCAGTCGAGGAGCACACTGTGTTTGATAAAAAAAAACATTCACTCTGACTCTTTGCGTTCTGTTTTTTAAAAAGTCTAAAATCCAGCTCACAAGATTATTACTTACGTTAAAATCTTCTAAAAGACAATCAATCAAAAATGTGGGGTTGAATGGTATTAAAAGCAGATGAAAAGTCAATAAATAAAAGACGGGCATGAGACCCACTTCCCTCCAGGTGTTTAAAAAGCAAGTGAAGCAGAGTCAGTGTGGCATCATCCACTCCTCTTTTAGACCAATAAGCAAACTGCTGTGGATCAAGAGCATGCTCAATGTTTTTTATAAGTTCTGCTCGCACCAGTCTTTCAAGTGTTTTCATTGGCAGAGAGGTCAGGGCTATAGGTCTAAAATAATTAAAAATGTTAGGACGATTGGATTTTGGGACTGGGACAATTATAGCATCTTTCCAGACTTTGGGGACATGCTGTGTTTCTAAAGATTGGTTAAAAATAGATGTAAAAACTGAGCACAGTTCTTTTGCACAGAACTTAAGTAGTCGACCACAAATATAATCTGGTACAGGACTCATGTTTACTTTTGTGTGTGAAAAAAAAGGGTATTTCAACATATTTTTGATTAATGAGAAGGTGTTCGGTACTGTGAAGTTTGAGACTGAGTTCTTGTATTTCCTTACTAAAATCAAGAGTGTCAAAACGGTTATAAAAATAATGAAGAGCATTAGCAAAATCAGAGTCTGAATTACAAATATTTAAATGTGCACTAGTGTTTACTTTCTGGGCGCCGGCTAAGGTTTTCATACTGGACCATTCTGACCCAAGGTTGTTGGCAACCGTCTTGTCTTCCATTTGGGACTCATAGCTCTGTTTTGTTTTCAGAATTAAAATTTTCAGCTCCTCTGAAGCCAACTGAAAATCTGACACAGAACCCAATTGAAAAGCAATTTTCCTTTTCTGTATGCTGGACTTTACTGACTTAGTGACCCATGGCTTGTTATTTGGGTAGATTTTAACCCTTTTACTAGAAATAATTATATTTCTTAAAAAGGCAGATTATGAGCAAATTACATCAGTAAATTCATCCAAGTCATTAGAGGACTGCTTAAACATACCCTAGTCAGTGCAGTCAAAACATTCGTGCAGGGAGAGCACAGATTCTTCTGACCATACTTTCACCTCCCTGGTTTGCACTTTTCCCTTTTTTAAAAGAGTTTTGTAGATGGGCATAAGGTGCACACAGTTATGATCCGCTTATCCCCAAGAGGGAAGGTGGAGGGATTTAAAAGTGTCTTTAATTGACCCATAACAAAGATCCAAGGTTTTGTCCCGCTTGGTTGGACAGGACACACATTGATAAACGTTTGTAAGGGACTTTTTTACGGTTACATGGTTAAAATCCCCCATTATAAAATTGAGAGCATCAGGTGAAATAGATTTCAGTTCATGAATGACATCAGAGATTATGCCTAAAGCAGAAGCAGCGCTTGCCTTCGGGTGGATGTAAACAGTCGTTACAAAAAGTTGAGGAAACTTGATATCAGCAAAAAAAACAAGTATCGGACTATATCGACTTCAATCTAAAATTTCCAACATAAGCAATCCGATATGAGCAGTCCTGCAGCGTGAAAGCACACAAGGTTAGCCTTTTCTTGTATTCGAGTAAACTCATTCACAAAAGGTAATTATGGTAGGCCTTATGGGCTACTAGGAGTTAGCAGCTACACAACAGCTAAGCACACAAGCTAGACATATATAATAAGTGTCCTTAAATGAACAATACTGCAGTCTAAAACTGCAATGGATCATGATCGGATGAATGGATCACATTTAGTGATCCTTCACTAAATGTGATGCACCTATCCATTAAAGCAGTGGTCACCAACCTTTTCGAGCCCAAGGTCCCTGATCTCAGCCAAAAACCAAAGCAAGATATACCCCAGTGTCAACTATGTTTTTTATATATATATATATACAAATACAATATATACAAATATATATATATACAAATATATATACACAAATATATATATATATACACAAATATATATATATATATATATATATATATATATATATATATATATATATATATATATATATATATATATATATATATATATATATATATATATATATATATATATATATATATATATATATATATATATATATATATATATATATATATATATATATTTATATACATACACATATATATATATATATATATATATACATACACATATATTTGTATTGTTTTGTTTTATTAAATACAAAGCTTTGTGTCGTCGTTATTGGCTGATGTCAATATTTCAACATTTAGGCTTTTTCTCATTGTGTTTGTTGCCGTTTTCCCAATTTCTGCTGGTGTTTTTTGTCTGTTTTTGCAATGTGCCGAGTAAAGGGCCACACATGGCTCCTGTGCCGCACTTTGGGCACCACTGCTGTAGAAGCTAACTGTTTATGGTCACAGTAGTCTTAGTACCGTAGTATATTTGTTCTGGTCAAATATGAGATGCGAGTCACATGGTTTTAACGTCAGCATTAGAATTAGTAAAATCAGCTGTTCACCTGGCGGGTTTTTCCTTTGTGATAAAGAAGGGATAAACAGGGAGTCCTTCTCTGGCTGCCGCCTTGTTTTATTATATATTACTGCCTTTGCACATGTCAATGTTTAGTTTTGTATACACAGTGAATCAACACAAAATCCATACTTGGGCGCAATGTCTCGTATGCTTCCCGTCATAGGTGGGCAATGATGGTCATGGACTCGTGGTGGAGGGAAGAGTTGTTTGATATTGGATGCTAGAAAAAGTCAGATTTGCTGCAACACTCAGTGAGACATTCAGTTGCAGCGCAATGATTTATGAGCACGTCATGCATCGCACATTCACAAGACGAGCGGGTGTAGAGCGCGACTGCACTTGGGGTGTGTGGCCGTGGTGTATAGAGCCGAGGGATCTGAGGCTGAAGAGAGGCAGAGGCGTGTGTATTTTTGGGGGTTAAAATGCATGCCTGTTAGCGGGTCTGTTGGTCATTCTCCGATTGGGGGTGTCACTGATGTCATATTAAATTTGTATTTTTTTTCTAATATTTCCGCGATCGACCGGTAGGGTTCCAAAGATCGACCAGTCGATCGCGATCGACGGGTTGGCGACCTCTGCATTGAAGGGATATCAGTCTATGGAGAGTATTTAGGACTACTACTCGTTTTGGACTGATGATATTTCCATTAGTTTATTGATACTGCTTGTATGTTTCTTACCAGCCATCTCTTCAGTGTAATAGGGTTTATGTTGAAGTCTTTGACCAAACCCAGATCATGGTACATATGTTCCAGACAGCTCAACATCTGCAAGAAAGAAAATCATGGTTTCGTCATACAGTATAACGCAGTATTTTATGTATAATACTGTGCCATTGTGATATTGTCAATTTCCATGTAACTCTGGTAGTTACTACATATAAACCAGGAACAGATACATGTTGGTCAAACAAATACCTTGTGCTGGGCTGCAACCTGTCCTGTGACAGGCACAGTACAGCCTTGCACATCAGCACAACCAATGCATATGGAAACAGGGAATCCATTCCCAATCAGATACTTCAACTAAACAGACATTGTGTTGTGTGAGGAACCCAAAACCCATAAAATATATTATTTAAACCTAGAACCTTCTTGTCACAAGGCAACAGTGCAAAACACTCATCTGCTGAGCTTGCTGTCTACCTATCTTTCCATAATTAAAACATCTGGGGCCTCATGTATTAAGTGTGTGTACGCACAAAAACCTGGCGTGTGCATGTTTTCACGGCTAAGTTGAGATGGTTTAACAGTGAACTGAACGTGGAAATGTGCAGTGCTTCACATCAACTTCATGGCTCACATATGCACAAATTGTACATGCTGTGGATACTTTGACAACACACAGAGGTGGTATTTGGGGCTTTGCCAACATTTTATTTCAACAATGTAAAAGATCGAGGCAAGAACACCAAATTCACTTTTTTGCCAATGCATTTGCATTTTTAGATTCATATTTGTGATAGCGTCTATAACTTTATCGGGGCCAGCAGTCTCCAAACTTTTTGACTTAGGTGCCACATGAGATTAAAAGAATACGATCTGCGGCCTGGGTGTGTTATATATATATATATATATATATATATATATATATATATATATATATATATATATATATATATATATATATATATATATATATATATATATGCACACGCACATATACTGTATATGTATGTGTATATGTATATATACATATATATGTATATATACACATGTATATATACATACATACATACATATATATGTATATATACTAGGGGTGTAACGGTACGTGTATTTGTATTGAACCGTTTCGGTACGGGGGTTTCGGTTCGGTTCGAAGGTGTACCAAACGAGTTTCCACACGGACATATTAAGTAGCGTACCGCACGTTGTGTAAACAATGCACACCGAGGCACAACACACGGCATGCTAGCAGCGACCGGGCTACGACAACATGTAAAAGCCAGAGCTGGAAGACCCTCCTGCCTCGTTAAGATCTCCCGTTTGGGAACACTTTGGCTGTGCGATACAACAATGGAGGACAGAGGTTTGACGACATTGTTTAGCAGCTGCTTCTGACAACACGTCAAACATGCTAACCCATTTGAAGCGTCACCACCGCATTCAAGCAGCCTCTCCTCGACGAGTCAGGCAGGGCTAAAGCAATAACAAATGTTTTTATAGCAGCAGATTTAAGACCATATTGCATTAGAAACTAGATAAAAGTCTCAATCAATCAAAAAAAGCACTTTATATGTAGAAAGATTTTGTTAAGAAACCATTCTGAGCCTTATCTTATTTATGTGTATATGTATGTTATACCATTGTTTACAAATTTGGTAAATAAATAACCAAAACATTTATATTTTGTTGTTTTCTTACTGTACCGAAAATGAACCGAACCGTGACCTCTAAACCGAGGTACGTACCTAACCAAAATTTGTGTGTACCGTTACACCCCTAATATATACATATATATGTTAAGTCAGGAAACAACACAAGAGGCTATATCATCCCTACAAGCCTGTTTCGCTGGTTTCCCTGCTAACATATATTCCGCTCTACCCCGGTATTGAGCACTGTATAACGGATAAACCACAGAAACCTTGACTATATATATATATATATATATATATATATATATATATATATATATATATATATATATATATATATATATATATATATATATATATATATATATATATATATATGCGTGTGTATATATACATACATACATACATACATACATACATACATACATACATACAAACATACATACATATATATGTATATATATATATATATATATACATACATACATACATACATACATACATACATACATACATATATATGTATATATACATACATACATACATATTAGGACTGTGAATCTTTGGGTGTCCCACGATTCGATTCAATATCGATTCTTGGGGTCACGATTCGATTCAAAATCGATTTTTTTTTTTAATTCAACACGATTCTCGATTCAAAAACGATTTTTTTCACGATTCAAAACGATTCTCTATTCATTCAATACATAGGATTTCAGCAGGATCTACCCCAGTCTGCTGACATGCAAGCAGAGTAGTAGATTTTTGTAAAAAGCTTTTATAATTGTAAAGGACAATGTTTTATCAACTGATTGCAATAATGTAAATTTGTTTTAACTATTAAATGAACCAAAAATATGACTTATTTTATCTTTGTGAAAATATTGGACACAGTGTGTTGTCAAGCTTATGAGATGCGATGCAAGTGTAAGCCACTGTGACACTATTGTTCTTTTTTAATTTTTTTTTATAAATGTCTAATGATAATGTCAATGAGGGATTTTTAATCACTGCTATGTTGAAATTGTAACTAATATTGATACTGTTGTTGATAATATTCATTTTTGTTTCACTACTTTTGGTTTGTTCTGTGTCGTGTTTATGTCTCCTCTCAATTGCTCTGTTTATTGCAGTTCTGAGTGTTGCTGGGTCGGGTTTGGTTTTGGAATTGGATTGCATTGTTATGGTATTGCTGTGTATTGTTTTGTTGGATTGATTAATAAAAATTAAAAAAATCAACAAAAAAAAAAGCGATTTTTTAAAAATGAGAATCAATTCTGAATCGCACAACGTCAGAATCGCGATTCGAATTCGAATCGATTTTTTCCCACACCCCTAATACATATACATATATATGTATACATACATACATGCCTATACATACATATATATATATGTATACATACATATATATATATATATATATATATATATATATATATATATATATATATATATATATATATATATATATATATATATATATATATATATATATATATATATATATATACCTTTAAAGTTTTGTAATCAATCAGAATTATCAAGCAGCTAAAATGCGTCACGTCGAAGTGTGTAGAATGTTTTACCCATACAGCTTGTTAATGGACTTAAATGGGTACATTTTTTGATTGTGTGTGGTGATTATGTTTTTTTTATAATGTCAACATACTTCAGTGGGAAAGTTGTGTGGTTCTGTACAACATATATTAACTTTCTATGTTGTTTTTTAATTAATCAGACCATGGGTGGGAAAGGCTGTCTGAAAGGTCCCTATGTTTTGCTTCTATGCACTTTATGATGCTGATGTTATGCCCATGTTCAATGCCTAACAAAACTAATGTACGTAGAGCAAAAGGGACAAGCGGTAGAAAATGAATGGACTGGATAGCAGAACATTAGCAACAATTAAAGGCCTACTGAAATGAATTTTTTTTATTTAAACGGGGATAGCAGATCCATTCTATGTGTCATACTTGATCATTTCGCGATATTGACATATATTTGCTGAAAGGATTTAGTAGAGAACATCAACAATAAAGTTGCAACTTTTGGTCGCTGATAAAAAAAGCCTTGCCTGTATCGGAAGTAGCGTGACGTCAAAGGTTGAAAGGCTCCTCACATTTCCCCATTGTTTTCAATGCAGCGAGAGCGATTCGGACCGAGAAAGCGACGATTACCCCATTAATTTGAGCGAGGATGAAAGATTTGTGGATGAGGAAAGTTAGAGTGAAGGACAAGAGTGCAGTGCAGGACGTATCTTTTTTCGCTCTGACCGTAACTTAGGTACAAGCTGGCTCATTGGATTCCACTCGCTCTCCTTTTTCTATTGTGGATCACGGATTTGTATTTTAAACCACCTTGGATACTATATCCTCTTGAAAATGAGAGTCGAGAACGCGAAATGGACATTCACAGTGACTTTTATCTCCACTACAATACATCGGCGAAGCACTTTAGCTACGGAGCTAACGTGATAGCATCGGGCTTAACTGCAGATAGAAACAAAAGAAATAAACCCCTGACTGGAAGGATAGACAGAAAATCAACAATACTATTAAACCTGTAAATACACGGTTAATGCTTTCCAGCTTGACGAAGCTTAACAATGCTGTTGCTAACGACGCCATTGAAGCTAACTTAGCAACCGGACCTCACAGAGCTATGCTAAAAACATTAGCTATCCACCTACGCCAGCCAGCCCTCATCTGCTCATCAACACCCGTGCACACCTGCGTTCCAGCGATCGACGGCGCGACGAAGGACTTCACCCGATCACAGATGCGGTCGGCGGCCCGGAGACGGAGGAAGTCCAGGTGAGGTCGGCGGCTAGCGCGTCTGCTATCCATCTCAAAGTCCTCCTGGTTGTGTTGCTGTAGTCCGCCGCTAATACACCGATCCCACCTACAACTTTCTTCTTTGCAGTCTTCATTGTTCATTAAAAAAATTGCAAAAGATTCACCAACACAGATGTCCAGAATACTGTGGAATTTTGAGATGAAAACAGAGATTTTTGTATTGGATTCAATGGTGTCCGCATACTTACGTTTCAACGACTGACGTCACGCGCATACGTCATCATACATAGACGTTTTCAACCGGAAGTTTAGCGGGAAATTTATAATTGCACTTTACAAGTTAACCCGGCCGTATTGGCATGTGTTGCAATGTTAAGATTTCATAATTGATATATAAACTATCAGACTGCGTGGTCGGTAGTAGTGGGTTTCAATAGGCTTTTAAAGTTTAATGTTGTCAAATACTAACATGGGACCTTCCCATAGGTCGTATTGTAAATGCTGGCGAGCCGCGGGCTGTAGTTTGGGGAGCCCTGATCTACACAATCATTTTGCCACTTTTTGCAGTCACAATGTGTTCTTGTGACACCTCTTCTGAAGTTTTACGTATCATTGCAGCAACTATCTTTTCAAACGGGGTGAGCATTACTTTATCACCGGTGCCATCACCTGTTTTGGCCACATCCATCTTCTTCTTCACATTCCTGATGTAGTACCACTTATTTCCTATTTGCTTCTGTATGCGGTTCTCTGACTCCACACCCTTGCACACTTTCGCCAGTGGACAGCGTGCCAAAAATAATATTTTGGCGTACCTTTACTTCAGCAAGAAGCACCTCCAACTCCCTGTGAGTAAATTCCTTCATTTTCACGATCTTGTGCCTTATCTTTGTGTTTTCTGATTGTGCAGAGTGTGGGGTTTAAGGCTCGTGGCAAATCTAAATATGATTTGTGTATTTAAATAGGGGTGTGCACAGGGAGTGGCCAGCTGCACTCCAACATGTGCGCTCAATTCCACGTGTATTGGAATGTAAACAAATAAACGTGATTGGATTAATGCATACTTTTTTTCCGTACAACCTCACATGTATGATCTGAACAGTTGTTTTTTTTTCATTTTGTCAGTGTTCTAACACAATGGGCCAGAAAAACACCCAAAAACCTAAAACCTTGTTTTTTTTTTAACTTTGAAAATCTGCAACAGATTCTGTTCCTCTGCTCCCGTACAGCATATATGGTACCGCATGAACAAACACTTCTCTAGTGAGACTAAATGGTTTCATTTTTTGGGTCAGTCCCTCCAGGAATCCACCATGTTGCGATTGCGCTAATTCACGCAAATTCAACAAATCCCGGCCCCGCAACTTTGTCCAATGCCCGCAACTTCTCCACACATTTTGGCTATTTAGTGTCATTTTCGCCAATCTAATTCGTATGTTTCTAGTGTAGACGAAGCAGTAACAGCATCGTGTAACAATACAGTATATCACCTCTTAATTGCGCTAATGGCACAATTGTCAGCGCCTTGACTTCTGGATAATGTGGTATATAAATATTTAGCGACACACTTGCGTCCTCATTTTCTATTCATATATTCATCTCACCTTTTTTTAATTTAGGTTAAAACAATTAAGAACATAATTTCATTTGCAATGCTGACCTAGCAAAGAGGCAACATTTACATGACATTGAAGCGCTATAGATTAACAATGCTCAAGTGCTCTTAAAGGCCTACTGAAAATATTTTTATTTATTTAAACGGGGATAGCAGATCCATTCTATGTGTCATACTTGATCATTTCGCGATATTGCCATATTTCTGCTGAAAGGATTTAGTAGAGAACATCGACGATAAAGTTCGCAACTTTTGGTCGCTGATAAATAAAGCCTTGCCTGTACCGGAAGTAGCGTGACGTCGCAGGTTAAAAGGCTCCTCACATTTCCCCATTGTTTACACCAGCAGTGAGAGCGATTCGGACCGAAAAAGCGACGATTACCCCATTAATTTGAGCCAGGATGAAAGATTTGTGGATGAGGTACGTGAGAGTGAATGACTAGAGTGCAGTGCAGGACGTATCTTTTTTCGCTCTGACCGTAACTTAGGTACAAGGGCTCATTGGATTCCACAGTCTCTCCTTTTTCTATTGTGGATCACGGATTTGTATTTTAAACCACCTCGGATACTATATCCTCTTGAAAATGAGAGTCGAGAACGCAAAATGGACATTCACAGTGACTTTTATCTCCACGACAATACATCGGTGAAGCACTTTAGCTACGGAGCTAACGTGATAGCATCGTGCTTAAATGCAGATAGAAACAAAATAAATAAGCCCCTGACTGGAAGGATAGACAGCAGATCAACAATACTACTATCAGGAGACACCGAACCAAACACTGGACCTGTAACTACACGGTTAATGCTGTGCCGTTAGTGCTCGAAGCCTAGCAATGCTGTTGCTAACGACGCCATTGAAGCTAACATAGCTACGGGACCTCGTCAGAGCTATGATAAAAACATTATCTCTCCACCTACGCCAGCCCTCATCTGCTCATCAACACCCGTGCTCACCTGCGTTCCAGCGATCGACGGTGCGACGAAGGACTTCACCCGATCATCGATGCGGTCGGCGGCTAGCATCGGATAGCGCGTCTGCTATCCAACTCAAAGTCCTCCTGGTTGTGTTGCTGCAGCCAGCCGCTAATACACCGATCCCACCTACAGCTTTCTTCTTTGCAGTCTCCATTGTTCATTAAACAAATTGCAAAAGATTCACCAAAACAGATGTATTGAGATACAATGTGTCCGAATACTTCCGTTTCAACCATTGGCGTCACACGCAAACGTCATCATACATAGACGTTTTCAACCGGAAGTTCCGCGGGAAATTTAAAAGTGAAGTGAAGTGAATAACATTTTATATAGCGCTTTTTCTCAAGTGACTCAAAGCGCTTTACATTGTGAAACCCAATATCTAAGTTACATTTAAACCAGTGTGGGTGGCATTGGGAGCAAGTGGGTAAAGTGTCTTGCCCAAGGACACAACGGCAGTGACTAGGATGGCGGAAGCGGGGATCGAACCTGCAACCCTCAAGTTGCTGGCACTGCCGCTCTACCAACCGAGCTATACCTATAAATTGCACTTTATAAGTTAACCGGGCCGTATTGGCATGTGTTGCAATGTTAAGATTTCATCATTGATATATAAACTATCAGACTGCGTGGTCGGTAGTAGTGGGTTTCAGTAGGCCTTTAACATGCAGGTGTAAATGTGTTAAAACACAAATATATGTTTAAGATGGACAAACACTTTTCAAGCGTCAAACACATACAGAGAATGTGGGCAATAGATCAGACAGCAGACCATAAGGAAGCCTTTGATGGTGTTTCTGTCCATAATTACAATCAAATATTGTTATTAGTTATAATTAATTACAACAGTATAGTCATTTGACAATGAGCTCTGAGTATGTGTTTTTACTGCCATCTCCTGTCTACTTTGAGGTCTGTGATATAAGACAAGTTAAGCATCAATACAATATTTGTTATTACTTTACTGCTGAAATCTTGTGATTTTTGATGTTAAAGTTTACAAAGACTATTTAAAAAAAAAAAAGATTAATTCATTAAATCTCAAGTACATTCAATGTTAATGGGGAAAAAAGCCTCAAAACATCACAACTTTTGTCGCAACTTTCTCAAAAAGTTTCTACAAATTCAAAAACCAGCAATAACATGAAGGTAATGTTGGGTTATGTTTGGTGGGATAAATGAAAAGCTTTGACTTTTTACTTGTCTTTGATATTTTCCAAATTTAAGTGCATTTGGTTAAAATTGACTTCCGTTTTCCTAAAGTTGTTTTTTTATTGAGCTTTTGGCTGAGGTTTTTCCAGTTACATGGATATATGATATGCATATACTGATACAAGTGTTGCGTAGCAATTACCATAGCAACACAGACGTAACCGGTAATGGGGTCCAGCAGTTTTAAAGAGTTGAATATACAAAAAATAATTTAAATTAAACACATTTGAACAATCAATTTTTACAGTGTCACACTTGATGGATCATTAGTATTCTTACCTGAATAATTGTTCAATGATACAGATAAAACAGTCTCACCTCATTGGGCTCCCACTGCCAAGCATCGAATGTAGGCAATCTAAGAGCTTCTACTGTCTCCTTAGACAAATGATACTACACACAAACAGGAGCAGAGAGCAGGGGACACAGGAAGAAGAGAAACGGGAGTTTTGCGTCAGATAGGCTCAGCAAAGACGTCTTACCTCATTGGCCTCCCAGAGCCAGACGTCAAAGGCGGGTTTTTTGAGGGCATCAATGGTCTGTTGTGACAGCATGTACTGTAGACAACAGAGCTCCCAGTTAACCCTGTACACCTCTGCCTGGCTTGGGGGCACAGCTCTACAAAACACTCAATGATTTTGAGTGAGAAAGCCAATATTTGACTAGTCACATTGCATTGATCCACCACAAAGAAGAATGTTTTTCATTTGTGTCAAATCTTAGTTTCTCACAAAGTGAACGCACCCCTCAAGTTTCAGCCAAAATATTATTTTACTGTATCATCTCAAGGGACATTCCTATATCATGCATTCTTGGATATAGCTTAAGTCAGTTTACACCTTAAAGACAGTACAGATTTACTGTCCTTTAAAAATAAATCAACAGGAAGCCATCATTGTGTAAATAGCTGGCAACAAGTGAGTAGACCTCACAGAGTCCACATAGTGTAAATGTTTAGTGTGAGCAGTGAGCACCATCATTATCTAGTAGTGCCTTATTCCTTTTAGCCATGGAATCGAGCAGAGCAACACAGGTTGTTGCTTGAACTCTTTTTCATACTTGTTCACACAAAGTATCGGATTGATACCACAAATTGCAGTACCGTCCATTTCTATTCGGCACACCTGTGTTGCAAGTTATTGAACAATGATTAGTTATGTTGAGTAATTTTTAGTAGATAGTAAATCATTACTCCTATACAAGCTGTACACTGACCTTTATTATGTATATATACGTCTCTTTTTGATAGTATTGTCCCTTAAGAAGATATACTGCAATGTGTAATAATAAAGGTGGCTGAAATGTGAGGATTGTAATCACCTTTGTGAGAAACTGTATCTATTATATTACCATGGCAGTCATACTTACTGTGTAGTGTGACAATCACTACTGAATGAGAAAGTCAGTGGCTGTATTTATTTTTTCCCCCAATATGCTTTATTTGCCACAATTAATACCACCTCTTATTTGGATTGTTATTTATACTCATTAATTTCATTATATAATTCTGTCTGCATGATGCGGAAGCAGGGAACCTCTGTGGGCAACAATAGAACAAAAAAGAACATGAAACCGTAATTACTACATGGGCGAGAGTGATGCAATAACCCTAATTAGGAATTATTTAAATAATAATTGTAGCATTTAGCATAATGACACATTTCCACAGCTGGCTTGGAGCTCAAAGTACAAGAAACATGGCATTTATGCTGTTTATGCTTATTCGTGCCCCTACTTTGTGGTAAATACATATTTTTGGCTGCTGATTCTGTAAGTTTAACCCCCTTACAAAGATACAATATCAAATCCAAAATTAATTAGTATTGGATTGAGTGTAGTGATGTAAAAATAAGAAAATGTCATATCACGGTTATTTTGAACAAAATTATATCACGGTTATTATTATCTTTGATTAGTGTTGTTGAATGTGCTCTAAAAGTATCTACACACACATTGAAATCTATCAACCATCTTTTAAATAAATAAATAAACAGACACAATATACTTTCCTTGGCAGAATAAATAAATATTGTTCTGGTTTCTGAATAATCCCAAATACACAGAAACCATAAAAACTTTATTAAATCCTACAAAGAAACTTTAGTCTTTGTACGATAATTCCCAAAGGTTCCAGTTATCTTGGTTGCTTTGCATAAAAGTCATGATTTTTCTAAAATGTGCTCCAAATGAGACAAACTTGCGTACATCACGCAAAATTGTCAATTGCTGGAACACATTCCTCTTTGGGATCTTACAATTTACATTTTGCAGAGTCCCATAATCTCTGAACTTCCAAAATCAGAAAAAAAAATCAGCTTTTTAATAAGAGCATGACAACACCCACATTTTGGGTATTGCTCCAATACCGAGTAAATAGTCAGGGTCAGGATTGGTCATACCATTGCTGATACTTAAAATGTTGAAGTTCATTTAACAACTGAATTTTTTATCACAATTATAATCAGATAAAAACAAAGGATGGTGGTGTAACAATATCAATTACATTTTTATATTACTTCCTACTATTGGTTTTGATTTATATCCTTTAGGTTTTGCCCTTAAAGTCATCCTGTGTCCAGGAATATATTTCCTGAGTTTTTAAACAATAAGAAAAACTAAGATTTTTTGACAATAAAAGATAGATAGATCTCCGAGAGAAACATTACAAAAAATATCGATCTAGCCACTGTAGTATCGACATCATGCTGATATTATACCTAGTATCATTATTGTAAAATATGTATCGATCCGCCCACCTACATTTAAGAGCTCTAACTCACGATCAGTGGTTAGCATATTTTCTTATGGGGCGGTATAGCTCGGTTGGTAGAGCGGCCGTGCCAGCAACTTGAGGGTTGCAGGTTCGATCCCCGCTTCCGCCATCCTAGTCACTGCCGTTGTGTCCTTGGGCAAGACACTTTACCCACCTGCTCCCAGTGCCACCCACACTGGTTTGAATGTAACTTAGATATTGGGTTTCACTATGTAAAGCGCTTTGAGTCACTTGAGAAAAAGCGCTATATAAATGTAATTCACTTCACTTCACTTCACTTACGGTGTGTAGTGTAGCATGTTTAGCTATTGCTCGTCCTCCTATGACAGGGGTCGGCAACCTTTACCACTCAAAGAGCCATTTTGGCAAGTTTCACAAATTAAAGAAAATAATGGGAGCCACAACATTTTTTTAAAAAGAAAAACACTGCATACAAAGCTTCAATTGCTTTGTGCTATGTTAACCAGGGGTCTCTGACACACGCACCGGCACGCACCTTAATATGGAAATTTGATGTTAGTGCGGCCCGCGACTTTTGAATGAATGGCGCTTGATAGCGTCATACTTGCCAACCCTCTCATTATTTACGGGAGACTCCCGAATATCAGGGCGTGATGGCACTGCTTTTGGTGCCCTCTACAGCCTGCCCAAACAGTGTACCTGCTCGACCACATGTAGAATGCAGCTTCAGCTTGCTCACGTAAGTGACAGCAAGGCGTACTAGTTCAACAGCCACACAGCTTACACTGGCGGTAGCCGTATAAAACAACTTTAACACTGTTACGTTACAAATATGCGCCACACTTTTAACCCACACCAAAAAAGAATGACAAACACATTTCTGGAGAACATCTGCACTGTAACACAACATAAACACAACACAACAAATACCCAGAATCCCATGCAGCCCTAACTCTTCCGCTCAACCGACGCACGGAGGGGGGGAGGGTTGATGTGTGGGGGGGTTCGGTGGTAGGGGGGTGTATAATCTAGACCGGAAGATTTAGGGCTGCATGGGATTCTGGGTATTGGTTGTGTTGTGTTTATGTTGTGTTACGGTGCGGATGCTCTCCAGAAATGTGTTTTTCATTCTTTTTTGGTGTGGGTTCACAGTGTGGCGCATATTTGTAACGTAACAGTGTTAAAGTTGTTTTATACGGCTACCGTCAGTGTAAGCTGTGTGGCTGATGACTAAGTATGCTTTGCTGTCTCCTACGTGTGCAAGTAAAAGCTACATACAACATGTGGCCGGGCTGGCACGCTGTTTGTAAATGCTATAGAGAACAATTACTGCAGTGCAATTAGGGCACGCCCTTAATTTAGTAATTAGAGTGAAAATAGGATAATTTTTGCCCTGGGAGTTTGCTAGGAGAGGCACTGAGATCCATAAGTCTCCTGGGAAAATCGGGGGCTCGGCAAGTATGCAGCTGAGCCGCATCAGAGTGGTCAAAGAGCTGCATGCGGCTCCGGAGCCGTGGGTTGCAGACCCCTGTCCTATGATAATGATACATGTAGAACCCTCAGTTTATTTGCCGTCATGGAGGCGAGGATTGCTGACTTAAAAGTGGCTTTGCACCGTGATACATTAGTTGCTAGCGAAGAAACTACATTGCCTTGAGGGTGCGGCCGTTTGCTTTTTGTTGTCAAATTTGCGGGACACAGCTAAAATGATATAAGAATAATATGAAAAGCTCTATTGATAGCCAAATTGATATAATTTTCCTCGTATATTGTCTAAATAGCACAACCCTACTGTTAATCGTTACATCCCATGTCAACCGCGGTTGTCGACATAAAATGTGAGAGCCAAAAGAGCCATTTCTACAAAAAATGGGCAGTTTATGTTGCCGTGTTGTAGTATTGACTTTATCCTTATTGCTCAGCAGTGTGGTACTGCAACATTACTGTCAAAAACTGTCAGAGAGTATATCTGACAGAAGTCACAAGATATGTGCAAGAAATGGTTCGTCATGTGGACATAAGCAGGTTCCACTGTACTATCAAACAACATAATTTCTACTGTATACACAGTACATGTCTTTAGATCATGTTTTTTTTGCCATGAACTCACTTGTATCATTTTTAATAAAAACTGCCTTCAATTTGACTTCTCTGTCAAACTGAAAAATGAATGAACAGAGAGTGAGCGGCAGCTTACCTTGGGATAGGAGGGTACATCCCTGCGAGGAGTTAGCTTCTTTATGTCTTCGAAGAAGTTACTACAGAATCAACATAGAAAAATGTAGCTCAGTGAAAAAAATATATTAACAATACTACAACAGTAACAAGAGATTCTATACATTTTAAATCAACATATTGTAGTTCCATTGTCCACACTAACTCCTTTGATTTCCAAAAATGTACCCTAACATTTGGAGTATTTAGGCCCTTTTTCACCGCAGGAACTTTTAAAGGAACTTTCCCCATTTACCCGGGTAAATAAAGTTCCCCCTGTGTTTCCACCAAAAACTACCCAGGTAGATTTAGTTCTTCAGTAACTTTCTGGAGTTCCTGCACGCTAGTTAGGACTTTTAGAAGGTACCCGGAACCTTTTCGAGGGCGGGCTTTGCTGTCGCACGCTGATTGATTGAACACAGTGGGGGGCGTTCCTAAAACTAGTCCTAATAATGTTTTCAAACACACGACTGCCATTAATAAGTATGCGAGGAAGACTTGTTTATTTCTTATTTTTTGTCTATTTCTATTACAAACCCCGTTTCCACATGAGTTGGGAAATTGTGTTAGATGTAAATATAAACGGAATACAATGATTTGCAAATCATTTTCAACCCATATTCAGTTGAATATGCTACAAAGACAACATATTTGATGTTCAAACTGATAAACTTTTTTTTTTTGGCAAATAATCATTAACTTTAGAATTTGATGCCAGCAACACATGACAAAGAAGTTGGGAAAGGTGGCAATAAATACTGATAAAGTTGAGGAATGCTCATCAAACACTTATTTGGAACATCCCACAGGTGAACAGGCAAATTGGGAACAGGTGGGTGCCATGATTGGGTATAAAAGTAGATTCCATGAAATGCTCAGTCATTCACAAACAAGGATGGGGCGAGGGTCACCACTTTGTCAACAAATGCGTCAGCCAATTGTTGAACAGTTTAAGAAAAACCTTTCTCAACCAGCTATTGCAAGGAATTTAGGGATTTCACCATCTACGGTCCGTAATATCATCAAAGGGTTCAGAGAATCTGGAGAAATCACTGCAGGTAAGCAGCTAAGCCCGTGACATTCGATCCCTCAGGCTGTACTGCATCAAAAAGCGACATCAGTGTGTATAGGATATCACCACATGGGCTCAGGAACACTTCAGAAACCCACTGTCAGTAACTACAGTTGGTCGCTACATCTGTAAGTGTAAGTTAAAACTCTCCTATACAAGGCGAAAATCGACGCCCCTGCTTATTTCAGCAAGACAATGCCAAGCCACGTGTTACATCAACGTGGCTTCATAGTAAAAGAGTGCGGTTACTAGACTGGCCTGCCTGTAGTCCAGACCTGTCTCCCATTGAAAATGTGTGGCGCATTATGACGCCTAAAATACCACAACGGAGACCCCCGGACTGTTGAACAACTTAAGCTGTACATCAAGCAAGAATGGGAAGGAATTCCACCTGAGAAGCTTAAAAAATGTGTCTCCTCAGTTCCCAAACGTTTACTGAGTGTTGTTAAAAGGAAAGGCCATGTAACACAGTGGTGAACATGCCCTTTCCCAACTACTTTGGCACGTGTTGCAGCCATGAAATTCTAAGTTAATTATTATTTGCAAAAAAAGAATAAAGTTAATGAGTTTGAACATCAAATATCTTGTCTTTGCAGTGCATTCGATTGAATATGGGTCGAAAAGGATTTGCAATTCATTGCATTCTGTTTATATTTACAACTAACACAATTTCCCAACACATATGGAAACGGGGTTTGTACAACAAACTTGACAAAGGAGAGAAAGAAGAACAAAATGAACTTTCGGTTTACAGGAACTTTTGTGGGGCATCTGTGTGCTGAAGAACACTGATCAGTGAAATGGACTAAATGGACCCTCATGAATTCATCATTTACTGAGAGGACGACTTTTTCACTGTTGGACATTGCGGACAAAAACCTGACTATTTATTAACCCTTCAATACACTTATTGCTTTGTATTTAATTTACTTACGTTTTAGTAAAATAACTGACCTAAAATTGTCTGTTTATTTACATGGTCTCAGTGTAGAAATATACTAAACCTCCCATACGTCATCAGCCTGATTTGTATAAACTACCCTGAACTGTGAAATGCGGTGGAAACACAAACCACACACCTATAGTTCCAGGAACTAGGAAGTTCCAGTAACCAACAGTTTAGAAACTTTAGAAAAGGGCCTATGGTGCTATATAAATAAACCTTGACCTTGACCCAAAACAAAAAAACATATCAAGAACACCACCAGCTAGCTCATCTTACCATTAGTGGTTGAACAGGACATGCTGTATATATTTTGTAAATGTTTATATTTTTTTTAAATTGCTTGTTGGTCCGACAATTTTTTCTGGTGTTTGGGCTTGTCACTCACCGCTGTCTCGTGCACGCAAGGGGCATGTACTCTTAGCAAATAAAAATTTCAAATCATGTTGTTACAATAGGCTATCCATTTAATGATAGCCACAGTTAGCTCACCAAATTGCTATCACTAGCCAACAACACACAAAGCTAATGCATATGTGTCCCTCCAGGATTGTGCAATGCAACGATAGTGCCAATTCAGGAAAATTCTAACAATCTATGCAAATTATGCACAACCTCGGATCTTTGTCCAACGCCAGCACCTTCACTTCATTTTGGCCAATCAGCGTCATTTTCACCAATTTAGATTTGTCTCTGAGCAACACTCAAATGTGTACATCCACTGTCAAGGAACAGCAGTGTGAAAAAATATGTCAACAATCTATTACTAAAACGGCATTATTGTTGTCCTCTCGCGTCGCTCAAACCTACTTCTGTTTCTTGTCTACAGCGTTAACTAAGCCTTCTGGATATATATAAACATGTATTTTCTACTTTACATGTCTTCATATATTTAATTAACCTTTATGTATTGAGGGTAATGCAATTAAAGGTGAACGGCACATTTTCAGAATTTTGTTTATCACTCACAGAGTTGTCCGATAATATCGGACTGCCGATATTATCGGCCAATAAATGCTTTAAAATGTAATATCGGAAAAAAATTTAATATCTGAAATTATCGGTACGGGTTATAAAAAGAAAAATTTATTACTTTTTTAAACGCCGCTGTACGGAGTGGTACATGGACGCAGGGAGAAGTACAGAGCGCCAATAAACCTTAAAGGCACTGCCTCTGCGTGCCGGCCCAATCACATCATTTCTACGGCTTTTCACACACACAAGTGAATGCAAGCATACTTGGTCAACAGCCATACAGGTCACACTGAGGGTGGCCGTATAAACAACTTTAACACTGTTACAAATATGCGCCACACTGTAACCCCACACCAAACAAGAATGACAAACACATTTCGGGAGAACATCCGCACCGTAACACAACATAAACACAACAGAACAAATACCCAGAACCCCTTGCAGCACTAACTCTTCCGGGACGCTAAAATATACACCCCCCGCTACCCCCCCACCTCAACCCTGCCCACCTCAACCTCCTCATGCTCTCTCTGGGAGAGCATGTCCCAAATTCCAAGCTGCTGTTTTGAGGCATGTTAAAAAAAAGAATGCACTTTGTGACTTCAATAATAAATATGGCAGTGCCATGTTGGCATTTTTTTCCATAACTTGAGTTGATTTATTTTCGAAAACCTTGTTACATTGTTTAATGCATCTAGCGGGGCATCACAACAAAATTAGGCATAATAATGTGTTAATTCCACGACTGTATACAGGTATATCGGTATCAGTTGATATCGGAATCGGTAATTAAGAGTTGGACAATATCGGAATATCAAATATCGGCAAAAAAGCCATTATCGGACATCCCTACTCGCAATCCTTAAGTTAGACAAGAGCACATATGTTTTTCTTTTGTACGCATTCTAACTCGTAAATGAACGCCAGCAAAAGTCAGTTAAAAATTGAGCTAATTGGAGTCGCTCTATTCCACCTCTAAAGCGCTCGAAAAACATCCAAAAACCTCTATCGTTGTTTTACAGTATAGACATACTGTAAGTGTATATGTGATGTAGTAGTGACAGGCACATTAAATAACAACATGTAATATTTACGAATTTTGCTCATTTTAAGCATACGCTGGCATATTATTTTCACAGACGCATGACAGCGTTCGCTTTTCCCTTCAACAACAAACACTAAGCATCATGCAGCAGTATTGCTAAGTGCTGAACAAGAAATAAAAACTACAAACATAAAAAAAACACTTTCTGTACATTGTCTGCTTTCACTGTGATGCCGACTGAGGGGAAGTTTTTTGTTCACATTTTCCCTTTTAAATGAAGAATTAATCATAATCCTCACGAATGGTTTTAAAAAAAAAGTGACGCAAAAAAGCATCTTTTCGTGTCTTTCTTGCCATCTCCTGGTATAAGTCGACTGTCAAAGTTGACCAACTTCTCTGTTTATGGCCACAACCTTATACTATCCAGTTGAGATGCATGATTTATAATATAGAATTAACTTTCACCAACTCAGAGGCAATGCAGCAGCATAAGTTAGTTAGCGCTCTGCGATCACGGTGCATCTAAAAATTGTTTGTCTGCAAAAGCGCATATTTTTTTATATTTTTTTATATTTTTTTTATCCTGACCAGCCAATCAGGTAAATCATATTGTTGATGTAGACGTATGTATGCATGTATATATGTATGTATGTATGTATGAATAATTGTGTCTATGTTAGTATGTATGTAATAGTGTGTATTTGTATGTACATTACATTTGTCTCCAAGTGTGTGAGGGAGCCAAAGTACGGAGCCAGTCACCCAGAGAGCCCAACCCAAAACAGCAGGTGCGGTACCCAGGGAACAAGGGACCACCGGCGCCACGGAGTCAGGCCGGGCAACGACAGGACCCCCAGGGCCAGCGGCAGGCCATTGACAGACGCGCCCGGCAGAGGACAAGGCAAGGGAGAAGCAAAAGACAGTCAGCCCTCAAGCCATCGAGAGACCACACTCCACGCGGGCAGAAAGACGGGACGCCCCGCCCAGAGAGGCCCATAGACTCCCCGCAGTCGGACACATATACATACCTCCATATATACAATATATAAATATGTATATATATATATACATACACACATATATAACCATAATAATTACAAACCCCAAAACCAGTGAAGTTGGCACGTTGTGTAAATCGTACACAAAAACAAAATACAATGATTTGCAAATCCTTTTAAACCTATATTCAATTGAATAGACTGCAAAGACAAGATACTTAACGTTCGAACTGAAAAACTTTGATTCCCGCAACATGTTTAAAAAAAGATGGCACAAGAGGCAAAAAAGACTGAGAAAGTTGAGGAAGGCTCATCAAACACGTATTTGGAACATCCCACAGGTGAACAGGCTAATTGGGAACAGGTGGGTGCCATGAAATGCTCAGTCATTCACAAACAAGGATGGGGCGAGGGTCACCACTTTGTCAACAAATACGTGAGCAAATTGTCGAACAGTTAAAGAACAATATTTCTCAACGAGCTATTGCAAGGAATTTAGGGATTTCACAATCTACGGTCCGTAATATCATCAAAAGATTCAGAGAATCTGGAGAAATCACTGCACATAAGCAACCTTCGATCCCTCAGGCGATACTGCATCAAAAACCGACATCAGTGTGTAAAGGATATCACTACATGGGCTCAGGAACACTTCAGAAAACCACTGTGAGTAACTACAGTTCGTCGCTACATCTGTAAGTGCAAGTTAAAACTCTACTATGCAAAGCAAAAGCCATTCATCAACAACACCCAGATACGCTGGGCCCAAGCTCTTCTAAGATGGACTGATGCAAAGTGGAAAAGTGTTTTGTGGTCTGATGAGTCCACATTTCAAATTGTTTTTGGAAACTGTGGACGTCGTGTCCTCCGGACCAAAGAGGAAAAGAACCATCCGGATTGTTATAGGCGCAAAGTTGAAAAGCCAGCATCTGTGATGGTATGGGGGTGTATTAGTGCCCAAGACATGGGTAACTTACACATCTGTGAAGGCGCCATTAATGCTGAAAGGTACATACAGGTTTTGGAGCAACATATGTTGCCATCCAAGCAACGTTATCATGGACGCCCCTGCTTATTTCAGCAAGACAATGCCAAGCCACGTGCTACAACAGCGTGGCTTCAAAGTAAAAGAGTGCGGGTACTAGACTGGCCTGCCTGTAGTCCAGACCTGTCTCCCATTGAAAATGTGTGGCACAATATGAAGCCTAAAATACCACAACGGAAAACCCGGACTGTTGAACAACTTAAGCTGTACATCAAGCGAGAATGGGAAATAATTCCACCTAAAAAGCTTCAAGAATTGGTCTCCTCAGTTCCCAAACGTTTACTGAATGTTGTTAAAAGGAAAGGCCATGTAACACAGTGGTAAACATGCCCCTGTGCCAACTTTTTTGCAATGTGTTGCTGCCATTAAATTCTAAGTTAATGATTATTTGCAAAAAAAATTTTGTTTCTCAGTTCGAACATTAAATATCTTGTCTTTGCAGTAAATTCAATTGAATATAAGTTGAAAAGGATTTGCAAATCATTGTGTTCTGTTTTTAATCACAAATTACACAACATGCCAACTTCACTGGTTTTGTATTTCGATACCTTTTGGAACTTTTCAAAATAAAGGGGACCACAAAACACTTTCAGTCTTGGCTTTATAAGATAGTGAACATACTAGCTAACCAACTTCTCTTTTAGTAGTAAGTAAGCAAAAAAAGGCTCCTAATTTGGCTGCTGACATATGCAGTAACATATGTAATTTCCCATTGTATTATTTTGTCAAAATTATGATGGATTATAAATTTACAACAGGGGTCACCAACGCGGTGCCCGCGGGCACCAGGTAGCCCGTAAGGACCAGATGAGTAGCCCGCTGGCCTGTTCTAAAAATAGCTCAAATAGCAGCACTTACCAGTTAGCTGCCTCTATTTTTTACATTTTATTTATTTACTAACAAGCTGGTCTCGATTTGCCTGACATTTTTAATTCTAAGAGAGACAAAACTCAAATATAATTTCAAAATCCAAGAAAATATTTTAAAGACTTGGTCTTCACTTGTTTAAATAAATTCATTATTTTTTTTACTTTGCTTCTTATAACTTTCAGAAAGACAATTTTAGAGAAAAAATACAACCTTAAAAATGATTTTAGGATTTTTAAACACATATACCTTTTTACCTTTTAAATTCCTTCCTCTTCTTTCCTAACAATTTAAATCAATGTTCAAGTAATTTTTTATTTTTTTTTATTGTAAAGAATAATAAATACATTTTAATTAAATTCTTCATTTTAGCTTCTGTTTTTTCTACGAAGAATATTTGTGAAATATTTCTTTAAACTTATTATGATTAAAATTCAAAAAAAATATTCTGGCAAATCTAGAAAATCTGTAGAATCAAATTTAAATCTTATTTCAAAGTCTTTTGAATTTCTTTTAAAATTTTTCTGGAAAATCTAGAAGAAATAATGATTTGTCTTTGTTAGAAATATAGTTTGGTCTAATTTGTTATGTATTCTAACAAAGTGTAGATTGGATTTTAACCTATTTAAAATATGTCATCAAAATTCTAAAAGTAATCTTAATCAGGAAAAATTACTAATGATGTTCCATAAATTCTTTTTTTTATTTTTTCAAAAAAATTCGAATTAGCTAGTTTTTCTCTTCTTTTTTTCGGTTGAATTTTGAATTTTAAAGAGTCGAAATTGAAGATAAACTATGTTTAAAAATTTAATTGTCAATTTTTTCGTGTTTTCTCCTCTTTTAAACCGTTCAATTAAGTGTAAATATCATTAATTATTAATAATAACAGAGTTAAAGGTAAATTTATTTAAGTGTGTATCAAACTGGTAGCCCTTCGCATTAATCAGTACCCAAGAAGTAGCTCTTGGTTTCAAAAAGGTGGGTGACCCCTGATCTACAATATCTGATCACTTTCTGTTTTAACATGTACTATCTACACTTCTGTTAAAAAGTCATAATCACTTATTCTTCTGTTGTTTGATACTTGGCATACCGTATTTTTCGGATTATAAATCACAGTTTTGTTCATTGTTTGGCCGGGGGTGCGACATATACGCTGAAGCGATTTATGTGTGAAATTATTAACACATTACCGTAAAATATCAAATAATATTATTTATCTAATTCGCGTAAGAGACGAATCAAATGTCAGCAATCGTCACACACACGTCAACCAATAAGAATTCGGCAGGGGCGGGTCATGGCAGAAGTGCATTGTGCTTCATGGCAGAAGTGCATTGTGGGTCATAGGATGCTAACTGCTACTGCTACACAGCCCACTGCTACAACATTGGCGGTAACTTATAAAAACTGAGAAGGGCTGAACAAAAATGGCACCGAAAAGGAAATCATATACTGCAGATTACAAGCTGGACGTAGTGAAATATGCAGCAGAGAACGGGGATCGAGCAGCAGAAAGACAGGGAGCGGCGCATACCAGGAGCGACAACGAGGAAGAAGATTTCATGGGATTTAGCGATCAGGAGTGACAGATTGTTTGGTAAACGTATAGCATGTTCTATAAGTTATAGTTATTTGAATGACTCTTATCATAATATGTTACGTTAACATACCAGGCACGTTCTCAGTTGGTTATTTATGCGTCATATAACGTACACTTATTCAGCCTGTTGTTCACTATTCTTTATGTATTTTAAATTGCCTTTTAAATGTCTATTCTTGGTGTTGGATTTTATCAAATACATTTCCCCCAAAAATGCTACTTATACTCGAGTGCGACATATATACGTATGTTTTTTTCCTTCTTTATTATGCATTTTTGGCCGGTGCGACGTATACTCCGGAGCGACTTATACTCCGAAAAATACGATAAGTGTTGGGTGATGCAACACATTTTGCTACCAATCCAATACCAAGTAGTTACAAGATCATACATTGGTCATAATTAAAGTTCACCTATGTCCCACAGACGTATTTCATGGGTTTATAAACAATAAAAAAAAAGACAAAAATTTTTGTGATAAAACAAAAATATCGACGAAATCATTGTAGTATCGACTATGTACGACTCTTGTACTTAGTATCGTTACAGTCGATGTTTGTATAGATCCACCTATGGCATTTGTTTACATTGAGGAGCGCTAGCTTGCTGTCAGCGGTTAGCTATTGTATCCTCCTACGGTGTGTTGTAAAGCATGTTTAGCTATTCTTCGTCCTGCAAGGATGATACTTGTAAGAAACTTAGTTTATTTGTCGCCATGGTGGCGTGTATTAGTGATTTATAAGTAGCTAAAACATTACTGACTGTAGATGGACTTTAGCCGCTAGCCAGCTAACGGCTAACTCGCTAATGGCTAACCAGAGCAAGAGCTAAGCATCTCTTGCAGTGTTAATGGCTTCAACTTGATCGTTCTTTGGCCAAAATGCATCCATTCGCCCTTTTCTATCTCCACACTGTTTCTGCTTGTAAGTGCGAGTGTGTTGCCTAATATGCGCATCTGCTCGTTTTAGCAGCAATCTCACGACGTGACGACGGTACGCTGTGATGTCCGGAAAAAAAACAACTGTGTTTTTCAGAAGCAATGAAATACCTTTTTTAATTCATTCGAACAGCGGTACTTTATCAGTGTGGATATATCGTACAATCCTACTAGGAACCTACCAAAAAAAACTGTCAGGCAGCTACAGCTTGTTCAGAACGCTGCTGCTAGAGTTCTAACAAAGACCAAAAAATGTGAGCACATTACACCAATTCTTAAATCCTTACATTGGCTCCCTGTACATCAGAGAATAGATTTCAAAATCCTCCTGCTCACATATAAATCACTACATGGTCTAGGGCCCAAGTATATCACTGATATGCTCCCACTATATACGCCCTCTAGATCACTAAGATCTTCTGAGACCAATCTGTTAGCGGTTCCAAGAGTAAACTCAAATCAAGGGAGATCATCATTCAGTCACTATGCAACACATAGCTGGAATAAACTTCCTGAAGATGTCAGACTCTCCCCAACTCTCACTACTTTTAAAACTAGACTGAAGACTTTTATGTTCACCTTAGCTTTCAGCTAAGTCTTTTAATCTTTTAACTTTTAACGTCTGCACTGTTTTTATTTTTATTGTCTGCATTTTAATTTTGCTTTTATTTTCTTTCATTTCACTTTGTTGTCTGTGAAGCACTTTGAGTCTGCCTTGTGTATGAAAAGCGCTATACAAATAAAGTTGCCTTGCCTTGCCTTGCCTATTGTTCTGATGGGACGTTTGTTGCTGGATACAAGATGGACTCTAGGGAGAAGTGGAGGGTCGTGTGCCTGGCAATTCTTTCAGTCGAGGACGTTGAAGACATCTAAAGTCGTGGTCAAAAGTTTACATACACTTGTGAAGGACATAATGTCATGGCTGTCTTGAGTTTCCAATTAATTTCTACAACTCTTATTTTTTTGTGATAGAGTGATTGGAGCACATACTTGTTGGTCACAAAAACATTCATGAAGTTTGGTTCTTTAATGAATTTATTATGGGTCTACTAAAAATGTGACCAAATCCGCCGGGTCAAAATTATACATACAGCAAAATACATGATCAATTTTGGTGATGTACAAAAGTTACAATCAAATCAAAGTAGCTTAGTGGCATGGCCTCTTAACTTCATGTGAGTGATTATGATTGACAACACCTGTTGACTTCTCTGAGCCCATTTAAATAGGGCTCATGTGATGCTCAGCACAAATCTAAAAAAAAGAATCATTGACTTGAACAAGTCATGAAAGTCACTTGGAGCCATTTCAAAGCAGCTTAAGGTCCCAAGAGCAACTGTGCAGACAATTGTTTGTAAATATAAAGTGCATGGCACAGTTTTGTCACTGCTACGATCAGGAAGAAAACGCAAGCTTTCACCTGCTGCTGAGAGAAAATTGTTCAGAATGATCAAGGGTCAACCGAGAACCACCAAAAAGCAGGTCTGCAATGAATTGGAAGCTGCTGGAACACAGATGTAAAGGGACACACTTGACTTCTTGTCCACAGTCAAGCATGTTTTGCATCGCCATGGACTGAGGGGCTACCATGCAAAAAGGAAGCCCTTGCTCCAGAAGCGACACCTTAAGGCTCATCTAAAGTTTGCTGCTGATCACATGGACAAAGATAAGACCTTCTGGAGGAAAGTTCTGTGGTCAGTACATTCAACCGGCCTAATAACTGCAGACAAGGTGTAACCACACCAGCCCAAGTGCACCTCCATGATCGTCTGTGAACAGCCACCGGACAGCTGCTGCAACAATTGGTTTGCAAAACCAAAAAATGTCTGCACAAACTCAGAGAAACCCCTACCACAGAACTTTCCTACAGGTCTTATCTTTGTCCATGTGATGTCAGATGAAACAAAAATTGAGCTGTTTGGCCACAATACCCAGTAATATGTTTGGAGGAGAAAGGGTAAGGCCTTTAATCCCAGGAACACCAATCCTACCGTCAAGCATGGTGGTGGTAGTATTATGCTCTGGGCCTGTTTTGCTGCCAATGGAACTGGTGCTTTACAGAGTGTAAATGGGACAATGAAAAAGGAGGATTACCTCTAAATTCTTCAGGACAACCTAGAATCATCAGCCCAGAGGTTGGGTCTTGAGCGCAGTTGGGTGTTCCAACAGGACAATGACCCCAAACACATGTCAAAAGTGGTAAAGGAATGGCTGAATCAGGCTAGAATTAAGGTTTTAGAATGGCCTTCTCAAAGTCCTGACTTAAACCCCATTGAGAACATGTGGACAATGCTGAAGAAACAAGTCTATGTCAGAAAACCAACAAATTTAGCTGAACTGCACCAATTTTGTCAAGAGGAGTGGTCAAAAATTCAACCAGAAGCTTGTAGATGGCTACCAAAAGCACCTTATTGTAGTGAAACTTGCCAAGGGACATGTAACCAAATATAAACATTGCTGTATGTATACTTTTGACCCAGCAGATTTGGTCACATTTTCAGTAGACGCAAAATAAATTCATAAAAGAACCAAACTTCATGAATGTTTTTTGTGACCAACAAGTATGTGCTCCAATCACTCTATCACAAACAAATAAGAGTTGTAGAAATTATTGGAAACTCAAGACAGCCATGACATTATGTTCTTTTACAAGTGTATGTAAACTTTTGACCATGACTGTATATATTCGGAATAATGATAACAGGACTTCTGCTGATTGGAGTATGCTTTGCCCTGGTGTATCAACAAATTCAGAAGATGCTGGCAGCCGTTCAAGGTACCCTAAGACTGCCACCACTGATTGATAGAATGGGCAAAGCTGTGGGCACTTAAACTGTAGTGATTTTGAACTAAATCACAACCTGGATAACAACTCGGAGAAGGTTTCTGCTGACAAGCTAGTTACCTCCATGTGATCACACCGCTGCTAAAAGTAATTCTTCGGCTTTAGCGCTTATAAAAACAATGTCGCTAATACTTTGTTAATATGCAGTTCGCAACATGTAAATGGATTATTGGTGGCGGTTTTTCAATGTTTTTTAGAGGGCTTTATGGGCGTAAAAGTGTACTCTCATTAGTTGCATTGCTAGCACCCTCATACTTGCTATATTTGACAAATTATAATGCATTAAAAAAAGAAGACCATATGTGTTCTTGTCACATAGAGATTGTGAATGATAGGCAAAATTAAAACAAAAGTGCAGTTCTCCTTTAAGATATCTACGTGTTTTTGACCTTCTAATTACAGCGGTAAAATATTATTGACAAATGGTTAGTTGTATTATTAGTATTACATATTATGATAATATTAGTTCTAATAATAGCTGACAATAATAGCTTTTATCAGCAATAATTTGTGGGACAGTATATCTTAAATATCTTAAAATGTGTTATCAGCCCAGACATGTGCATTCCCCACTACGGGAATCTATGCTGTACATCCATCCATCCATTTTCTACCGCTTGTCCCTTTCGAGGTCGCGGGGGATGCTGGAGCCTATTTCAGCTACATTCGGGCCAACACACAGACAACATTCACACTCACATTCACACACTAGGGTCAATTTAGTGTTGCCAATCAACCTATCCCCAGGTGCATGTCTTTGGAGGTGGGAGGAAGCCGGAGTACCCGGAGGGAACGCACGCAGTTACAGGGAGAACATGAAAAATCCACACAGAAAGATCACGAGCCCGGGATTGAACTCAGGACCTTCGTATTGTGAGGCACACGCACTAACCCCTGTTTCGCCATGCTGCCCCCTATGCTGTACAGTATATCTAACATGTTCTCATTCATCCAGGTCATTGCATTCTCAAAGCATTCAATCGATCGCAACTGGACTGTTCAGTTTGTCAGTTTGTCTTCGAAGACGTTTCACCTCTCATCCGAGCAGGCTTCACAAGTTCATGCTCATAGACTTACATTGGTCAGAATAGTCTAAGTCTATGAGCATGAACTGATTATTAAACAAACAAACTGCACTAGCACAGCAAACGTGAAATGAGCTAATCAGGATGTCGATGAGGTTTTGACAGAACCGAGTGTTTGTTTTTACTGTTACCTGTTGGTTCTGGATGCCATCTCCTCACGGAGCTTCTTGATGTCATTACGGCATTTCTCTATCTCCACCACCTTCATTCCTTCCACTAGAGACAGACACAATAGGACATTTAGCAGCATGAAACACTTTTTGACTAATGAATTACCTTTTACTGTAGATAATTAGTTAATTGTTAGTTACTTGCTATTATTATTGTTAGTCTCAGCATCTCCTCACATTTTTTTTGGCCTTAAAATTCATGAAAATTTAAATTTGGAAGTGCATCAGGCCTGGTGACAATTTTGAAATTCAGTGGTCCAGAATATGAGCCCCAAAACTGACTCAGTAGTACTCCCTATAGGTTTTTAATTAATTTTCCCGCAGTTTCACATATTTTCATGACATTTGACTGGATCATGATAGGATGTAGAAACAGAAAGTTGGCTATTTTGAGATTCAAAAAAATAAGTCTTATTTTTACAAACTCTTCCTCTGGACTTTGACAAAATGAGCCCAAATCAAAATCAAGGATATCAGACGGATGACAATAATATATATTTAACGATTTTAGGCTACATCAAAGAATTTTGGCAGGAAATGGTGAACAATTTTGTTGGGTAGTTCAAAGATCTGCCACAAAAATGTAAATGTTAATAACTGGGCTCCACAAGGAAAGATCTTGATCATAATTGGTATGTATGAAGAAGATGACACCCTGTGACTAAAAACAGGCCACTTCTTGAAATAGTCAGATTTCTAATGACTTGAGTAACTATGAAGTTGATAAGGAGCAAATCTATAGGTGACACACAACTAAAAATAGGCATAAGCATTAAGCATATAAACATGTTATTGTTATTACTGACTGACAATGCGGAACTGCAGAGGCCACCGTGGTGTACAGTATGTGGGTGTTAAAATGGCGTTATCGTTTTGTATTGTTGTTTGTCTATGCATGGTGCAATCGTATGTGCGCAATATGTATTATTTTCTGTAACATTTTTGGTTTTTGGGTGTGATTTATTTTAGTAGTAATGGTGCTGCTCTAGTGGCAGCTGGTTGCATCTGCTCTGTGCTCTTTCCAGTGTCTCATGTCTTTAGTGTTCTTTGATGTTTCTCTCTTGTTTTTATAAGGGTTTTTTTTTACCTTATTTTTTGTGGACTTTTTGTACCTGCACTGCAAAAACAATTTCCCCATTGTGGGATAAATAAAATCTATCTCATCCTATCCTATCATATTCTATCCTTATATGATGCTACTTACTGCCTTGCCCACAAAAGAAAAAAATACATTTTTATTAGCCATTACAATATTGTAATTGTAATTCCTGGGCATTAAAGATGCTAAAACCAATCAAACGTCGATCAATCTGACCCTCCAGGTATTTATGATGCTGCAAATTCACAACATTTCTACTAATCCCTGCACATTATAGCCCATCAATGTCATGTTTGCCAATATGATTTGTCTCTGAGCAGCTTACTTATTTTGTAAACAAAGAACAGCAATTTGTAACAATATATTAACTAATGGCACAACACTCTACTCACTTGTATCTCAGACCCTCTTCTGATTCCCGTCTGCAGCGCTAAGTCTTCTGGGTAATGTAAAATATCAACATACATCGCATCTAGAACTATTCACAGCACATCGCATTTTCCACGCTTTATGTTACAGAATTATTCAAAAATGGAATAAATTCATTTTTGTCCTCAAAATTCTACACACAATACCCATAATGACAATGTGAAAAAGGTTTTTGAGTTTTTTTGCAAATGTATAAAAAATATATAATCTAAAAATCAAATGTACATAGGTATTCACAGCCTTTGCTCAACACTTTGTTGACGCACCTTTTAGCAGCAATTACAGCCTCAATTTTTTTTAAAAATACAATGCCACAAGCTTGGCACACCTACCTTTGAGCAGTTTCGCCTATTCCTCTTTGCAGCACCTCTAAGGCCCCATAAGGCTGGATGTGAAGTGTCGGTGCACAGCCATTTTCAGATCTCTCCAGCGATGTTTAGTTGGATACCAGTGTGGGCTCTGGCTGGGCCACGGAAGGACGTTTACAGAGTTGTCCTGAAGTCATTCCTTTTATATTTTGGTTGTGCGCTTAGGGTCGTTGTCCCGCTGCAAGATCAACCGTTGCCCCAGTCTGAGTTCAAGAGCGGTTTGGTGCAGGTTTTTATCCAGGATGTCTTTGGACATTGCTGCATTCATCTTCATCCCTACTAGTCTCCCAGTTCCTGCCACTACATAATGCTGCCACCACCGTGCTTCACTGTAGGGATGGTACTGACCTGGTGATAATTGGTGCCTGGTTTCCTCCAAACATGATGCCTGGCATTAAAGCCAAAGAGTTCAATCTTTGTCTCATCATAAAAGAGATGTTTTTTTCATATGGTTTGATAGTCTTTCAAGTGCATTTTGGCAAACTCCAGGCAGGCTGCCATGTGCTTTTTACTACTTATGTCAAGCCACTCTACTATACAGGCCTGTTGGGTGGATTGCTGCAGACATGGTAGTCCTTCTGGAAGGTTCTCCTCTCTCCACAGAGAAATGCTGTAGCTGTGACAGAGTGACTATCGGGTTCTTGGTCACCTTGCTAAGTACGGCCCTTCTCCGCCGATCATTTAGTTTAGACCGCCGGCCATCTCTAGGGAGAGTCGTGGTGGTTTAGAACTTCTTCCATTTACAGATGATGGAGGCCACTGTGCTCATTGGGGCCTTCAAGGCAGCAGATATTTTTCTGTACCCTTCCCCAGATTTCTGCCTCGAGACAATCCTGTCTTGGAGGTCTACAAACAATTCCTTCAACTTCATGCTTGGTTTGTGTTCTGCCATGCACTGTCAAGTGTGAGACCTTATACAGTATATGGACAGGGTATACTGTATGACAGTTTTTTTAATTTACTGAATTTGCAAAAAGACCAAAAAAAACTTGTTCACATTGTCATTATGGGAGATTGTGTGTAGAATTTTGATGATTTTGAAAGTAATGTAGTCCATTTTGGAATAAGGATGTAACATAACAAAATGTGGAAAAAGTGCTGTAAATACTTTCCAGATGTACTGTATGGCTTCATTATGACGCGTGATGATAATCTCTCACCGTCTGTCATTTACCAACAAAAATCCATGCTATATATCAGTGGTCCCAACCTTTTTGTAGCTGCGGACCGGTCAACGCTTGAAAATTCGTCCCACGGACCGGGGGGGTGATTTATAAATACAATCATGTGTGCTTGCGGACTGTATCCCTGCAGACTGTATTGATCTATATTGATATATAATGTATATATTGTGTTTTTTATGTTGATTTCATTAAAAAAAAAAAAAATTTTTTTTTTTTTAAATTTCGGTGGTTGGGGACCACTGCTATATATGATCTATGTGTTCCAAACTATGCAAATAAAGAATGTTTTGTTAGACTTGTTTAAATTCAGTGATTTCCGGTGCTAGGGTTACAAAGAACCCAAAAACATTAATAGCCAGTGTTTCTAAAAGAATATATAATATTGGTGGTGGCAGTGGCACAGCCAGCGGTGTGGTCGTGGGCGTAGTAATTATATAATTTGCATTATAGGCTATCCATCCATCCATTTTCTACCGCTTGTCCCGTTCAGGGTCGCGGGGGCTGCTGGAGCCTATCTCAGCTGCATTCGGGCAGAGGGCGGGGTACACCCTGGACAAGTCGCCACCTCATCGCAGGGCCAACACAGACAGACAGACAACATTCACACACTAGGGCCAATTTAGTGTTGCCAATCAACCTATCTCCAGGTGCATGTCTTTGGAGGTGGGAGAGTACCCGTAGGGAACCCACGTAGTCATGGGAAGAACATGCAAACTCCACACAGAAATGCTGACAAATAGGCCGTCATTGAACAGCTTAAAAAAAAATTCCACTTTCTTGACAAGGTGCAGCTCATTATTATTACCTTCATTATTTCGAGTGCTGGACCAGATGCCGGATGCCGGAGGCTATAATATGTATAAATCTTCTAAAGGTTAAACATATTTTGTACATACATTTAAAGACAAATATGTGTTTTTAGTATCAACATATTATTTTCTTGTTACATTGTATCATTTTGTTCTATTTTTCAATTCAATTTCAATTCAAATGTTGCTGCCTATTTTATTCCTACAATGTAACACAGGCTGTACTTTGTAAATCCCTGGTTTACTTACATATATTATTCTGCCATCCCTGAATGTTGGAATTAATTAGTTTGGCAGATATGTAAACAGTCTTTTAAATTAGAGATGAAAAAAGGTCCAACTTGAAGTTGTTCATTGATAGGCTCCACAATGTTACTGTAAAAGCTAGTACACAAAGGAAAGTACATTGATATATATATGAAGTGCACATATGTGGAGAAACCATGTTAAATCAACAATACAACTTAGTTTTAAAAAGACAAATGCAACCACGCAAGATAAAGGTTGGCTCTTGTGCCGCTAGCTTACTGCGAACATATAATTAACAATCCCATTGACAGGCTAACTAAAATTAACAACACTGTCGTTTTAAACTTGTACAAACATTTAATAAATACAATTTTAAAAGTAAAAACAGCAATTTTGTTTTTACTGAAGGCATATATTCACCAAACTCTGTGGAAATGAATATTGACCGCTAACTATGCACTCCTGGGCCAGTCTGCTGCTCTCTGTACTGTGTGCTGATTAGCTATGAAAGAAAACATGTTGCTCAAACCTCAAACTCTAATTTCCAAAGAATCACTGTTAATGTTTTGTGGAACATAATTGCCAGGAGATGGCAGCACATACAGTATATCACCTGGAAGGTGAAGTGTATCTGCATCTTTAACATATTTGCCTTATTTACATCAGCGGATATCTCCATACTGTTTATTACCTGGAGAACTTTGCTGGAGTGCGACATTTTTTTTAAAATTTGTAGTCCAAAGTTGTAGTCAATGAGTTCCTTCTTTTTCTCTATCCTATTGTGGAACAAGCGGGCTTGTACATGCAAATGCATGTTAAGACCCTCCACTGTTGCCATTTGTAAAACAAAGTAGCATACAGTTGTAACTTATATCTGTCAGTAAACTCCAAATGGAAGCGTTAAAAACTACAACACAGCTGACGGGGAGAAGAAGCAGTCGAAGTGGAGGTAAGTAAATAAGGCTCCGTTTACACTGGACACCAAATCTGATTCTTTTGCCTTCAAGTGACACAGATTGGATATTTTTATGTCAGTCTAGCTGCTCCAAAGTGCTATAATATGATATTTTCACATCAGATTTGGCCACATCAGAAGGTAGTCCGAATCCATTTTGAATCTGATCTTTTCAACTAGGACTTCAGTGTAAACGGCAATGCTACCTGTTTGTAACTTTTTCGTCATCTTTGGTCAAGCTACGTCATTCGTGTGCGCAGGAAAGATGCAGCCCGCCAGCGGAAGTGGATATGGATATATATACCGTATTTTTCTGAGTATAAGTTGCACCGGAGTATAAGTCGCACCTGCCGAAAATGCATAATAAAGAAGGGAAAAAACATATATAAGTCGTACTGGAGCCCGGCCAAACTATGAAAAAAACTGCGACTTATAGTCCGAAAAATACGGTATACGGTATATATATATATATATATATATATATATATATATATATATATATATATATATATATATATATATATATATATATATATATATATATATATATATATATATATATATATATATATATAATATATATATTTATATACAATATATATATATATATATATATATATATATATATATATATATATATATACATATATACTGTATATATATATGTATACACACACTTTGATTTCTAACAAATACCAATTGTTGAAGGATCGGAAATGACATGTACGCTGTGGCGTATTTGCTTACATACGTACATTGCATAAGTTTTTTACGTAACAGAGTTGAAAAATGGATAGATCAAAGATCCACGCTGTCTCCTCTACTTAATAGCCATAAAAAGATTAGAACCCTGTGAAATATATTACACTATATACTGTATCCATTCATACATTATATTATTCTAATTTGTTTCCATGTAGAAAACATTATTTTTTAAGGTATGGTGGCTTTTATTTTGCAAATTATTATTAGTAGTAGTAATAGTAGAGGGGAGCCAGATGAGGTGGTTCGGGCATCTGGTCAGGATGCCGCCCGAACGCCTCCCTAGGGAGGTGTTTCGGGCACGTCCGACCGGTAGGAGGCCACGGGGAAGACCCAGGACACGTTGGGAAGACTATCTCTTCCGGCTGGCCTGGGAACGCCTCGGGATCCCCCGGGAGGAGCTGGACGAAGTGGCTGGGGAGAGGGAAGTCTGGGCTTCCCTGCTTAGGCTGCTGCCCTCACGACCCGACCTCGTATAAGCGGGGAAGATGGATGGATGGATAGTAATAGTACTTCCTTGTTCATTTACGGAATCTGGTCAACTTCCTTTGTTTTCTCTTTATGTGCATGCTTGTGACGTCGAGGCCACATCGAGGTCACATTGGGGCCACACTGAGGACACATTGGGGCCTGTGCGCTTTTATACTGGAGTCTGAAAAAGATCAAATTTTACTTGTAATCGAAACAGTCAGCTGGAAAAAATCTGATTTTGAAATAATCTGATTTGGTACACTTTGGCCTGGAATGTAAACATAGTCCATGACCGCCCATAAAGCGGCGCATGCCTACTGCGACAGTCAGAATGCAGTTTAAAGATGGTCTGTAAAACAACATTAATGCAACATTTTGACCAAAGAACCACAAGAAAATGTTTCAAATGTAGATTTTAAAAAAAGACCTCTTTAAACATTTACATTTTTGTCCAAACTGTTTTTTTAAGCTGCAGTGAAATCAGGCTTTTTAGGTCGAAACAATCACAAGAAAGACGGTCAAATCCAGGTAGGAGTGTAACAAACAACCATTATGAATCAGAGACAGGTTTTATTTAACAGCTGTAATTGCATTGGTACACAAGTCCCTGGATCGATCCATATGTAAAAAAAAACCGCAGATGGCCCAATTACAAATTCATGAATCGGTTGAATTGATCTACTACGCAGCTGGAAGCGGTCTCTTTTTTTCTCTCTCTTGCTTGCTTGCTCGTTCGCTTGCTTCTTTCAAGCAAAACTTAGCTCGAACCAAGGTCATAACGTCTTTAATAGCCTGTTTCATTGTTAAAGACCTGAGACTGTTCAGTGTTATGCAGGAAGTGATAATAAATACATTGGAAAACCCTTTATAAGACACCAAGTCAACATAATTTTACTAACAAATACATGCCAGAGCTTTACAATAAAGTAAAAGATGAAGGCGATTTGTGCCAATAGTGAAAAACTGAATAATACGTCTGTTTTGATTGTGAGAGGGTTAAAGTGTAATGAGTTACAGTAATAAATATATTGACATGGTTTTGTATGTCATGTCAAAAGCAACACAAATTTTTTTTTGTAAAGTATATTTATTTGAATATAAACTATGCCAGATTTATTAAAATGACGTAGGATCATTTATAACGTAAAATAAAAGTCTACTTTAAACTAGGGATGCAACAATTAACCGGGTTTACTTTTAAGTCAGATTCAAAATGTCACGGTTGTTTAATCGCAAAGACTCCACTAAACCGTGTGTTTCTGTCCTCCTCACTCGGTATAAATGGATATTATGCATGTGCATTGCTCTTTTCAGTCATCAACAATCTTTGGCACGGCGGACACGAAAGCAGGGCGCCGCCGCCGACACACAAACAGTGCAGAGAGCAGTGAGAAGTGCTGCAAACTAACACAAATTAGTAGGAAAAAGATGATAAAACCAAATATCCCGTTGTGGGAATATTTCAGCTTCAAATCGGATGGGTGATATGAGCCCATCTACACGGACGAATGAGCAAAAATGCCGTTGCGATCATGTGATAGCAATAAACAAAAAGACAACGTCCAACCTAATTTTTTCATCTGGGGGAAAAAAAACCCTTTAATATCTATTTAGGTAAATTTTTGCTTACAGAAATGAGTCCATTTTCTTTGTTTTTCATTTAGGATAAAGTAATTTACCTTCCAATGACAGTACAATGGTAAACAATTCTACAGTAATGAGAAATACGTTTGTATCCTTTGAAATGGTTACTTGCATATATTATGATTACAATACATTATAATCACCGTATAGTTTTAATCGAATATTTCTTCAGTTAAAGAGCATGCTGTTGAAAAAAGCTCTGTTTGCCAAAAGCCAAATATTTTTGAAAGTAGATTGGTGCATATTGTTTTAATGTGTGGCACCTTTAGACAAGAATATGTTGATTGACAGTTTAAAACTAACATGTATTACTTGCTTCACTCATTATTTTTGCAGTTTTATGCATTTTTATGTATAAAATATAAAATTGCAAATCGAATACCAATTTTGGAGAAAAAAAATCGCAATTATGTTTTTTCTAACAATCGTGCAGCCCAAGCATAAAAGGACCAAATACATATTGAACTAATTACATATTGTTGTGATTGTGTATGTTACTACATTATAAATACAGTATATACTTTCAGTGTGTATATAAAACATTGATGGAGGGTTTTCAAATTGTTTAAGAGGGCTTTGAAGGCTGCAACCGTGACTCCTGCTAGCCGCATTTTAGAATCCAAAAAAAAATAAAAATAAAAGACATGAGTGTTTTTTTCTAATAATGATTGTGAACAATAGGCAAAATTCCAAAAAAAGTGCAGTTTCCCTTTAACAAGCGGTAACAAACTCAAGAAGTCAAAACACACAAGAGCTGCTGTCCGCCACAGCTCACGTTTAAGCACTGAACATACAGACACCCAAACTCGCCGGACTCTGCTCACTGCCACTCTCGCACATGTCACACACAACAGCACCTTTTCTTAAGGGCACACAGACACACATGTCACATATATTACATTATTGTCTTGTGGCGTTTGTTATGACATTTCTCGACCACCATAGATATCCGCCAACGTTTAACATCTTTATTATTACAAGAGCTAAACTTTATATAAAGTCTGTTGTTCTCAAATCCAATGTTTTCCTTTTTCTAGTATCGATCGATACCTATTTCTTTGAAGGCAAACTTGTAGAACACAGATCGATATACTTGAAATTTAGGACTATAAATCGATATATTGATGTTTTGATCAATCGTTACACCCCTACTGGAACGTTATTTTCAGCACAACCTGCACAGAATGAAAACAAAGTTACACCAGCGGTGCTAGCTACCGAGCTAAAACCCTGAGCTATCAACCCGAGAGCCAGCACTGCTCTTGAGGTTGTCAGGAAATGAGGTTTACCAACGTACACATGGCCCAGCCACATTGGCCGGCATCCGTTGCACACGTGCTTATTTGCACCTATCGAGAGACATGCTAGCGTGCTGCATTAGCTTAAAAATGTCAGCAAGACAAAGTATCAAACTTTTCTGACTCCAAAAAAAAATCTGAAGCCCGCAGTGTAGGAACATATTGAGTACATACATTTTTTACCAGGAAGTCAATGAAGACAATGGCTCACCCATTTACCGTAATTTCCGGACTATAAGCCGCTACTTTTTCCCCTCGTTCTGGTCCCTGCGGCTTATACAAGGGTGCGGCTTATTTACGGCCTGTTCTTCTCCGACACCGACGAAGAGGATTTCGGTGGTTTTAGTACACAGGAGGAAGACGATGACACAATGATTAAAGACTGACTTTTCATATACCGGTAGGCTGGTTATTTTGATAACGTACAGGCGAGCACTTTGTATTAATTTGCATCGTTGTATTATTTGTACTCTGCACGAATGCTGTTCGCCATGTCAAAGATGTGAAAGTTTGATTGAATGATTGAAAGATTTATTGTTAATAAATGGGACGCTTTGCGTTCCCAAACAGTCATCTCTGTCCCGACAATCCCCTCCGTGGTAGCAGGAACCCCTATATACTACGGTAATTACACATCAAAACCCTGCGGCTTATAGTCGGGTGCGGCTTATATATGGAGCAATCTGTATTTTCCCCTAAATTTAGCTGGTGCGGCTTATAGTCAGGTGCGGCTTATAGTCCGGAAATTACGGTATGTCCAAAATGGTGCAGTATTTGTGGGATAAGCCCCCAGCTTTACACACCAAGGTAAAAGTAAGACATAATAACTGAGGTAAATTATGTTAGTCGCAAGTGACTTAATGAAGATTTAAGTTAAATATAAATGTGTCACTTACAATCAGTAGCTTTGTGTTGAGTCAGTTCAGTGTAAACGAACAGCAACAGGTTCTCCTGTCATTCAGTGACCATTTAACATTAGCGAATGCTTCTTCCTGTTAATGTTGAATAAACTACAGGCATTGTAAGTCAATATAGAAAATATAAAACACTAACATAAAATTGTAGAATAACAGCACTATACCATCTGTCCATCCATCCATTTTCTACCGCCCGAATGCAGCTGAGATAGCACTATACCATGGAATCTAATTATGTGCATTCAAGTTTTTACTAACACAGCATAACATACATGAATAATGATAAAATGATGATGAAAAATAAATAAATAAGCATGGATGACAATTGGTAGCAACAGCATTGAGTTTACAAGTCTTATATAAATAATATAATAATTAATTTACAAATGTATTTACTATTAATGCTTTTTGTTTATATTTATTATGTTGTACTGTTATCATAATATTATTTGAACAGTGTTATTTCCAACAGTAATACATTACATAACAAATCAAAATCTCTAAGAAATGTATCCATGATTTTATACAACAGAAAACAATTGTATACATTTTTGTTGTCAATGCATAATAAACACAAAACCATGATTATTACTTCAAACTGTGATCGTTCAACGAAATCCATTACCGTTGTGTTGCATCCCAACTTTAAACAGGAACGGTACCAGATTGCATAATTATGCATCAAATCGAATCGGGAGGTTAGATTAAATCTAGATACCGTACTTATGAATTGAATTGCGTCATATTGGAGAGAGTCACTAGGGACTGATAAATATATGCTAAGCTAACAGAACAAAACATCCACATTTTTGCTTTGTGTTATGGCACAAAACAAATGAATCCAATATACAGTATCATAAATGAATACACTTTTTAGATTCAGAATATGCAGAGGAACACTTGAAAAGGAGACTCCAGTACCCAAAAGGAAACATGTCTCCACTCCTCTATCTAATATGGCAGTGTAGAGGTCAGCTACAACAGCACTTCAAGCTCGCATTCGCAAAGGTGACCATAGCGACCAAGTGATGAGAGGATAGATTCGTGTGTGGGTGCCACAATATTGCCATAGCGACCAGGTAACTAGGCAATGGTTGATGTGAAGACGCTTTGCATGGGAGCTAAAAACTAGTCATTTGAGTCATATTTTGTGGAATGAGTGATTAGGAACATTTAAGTTGCTGACAGAAAATAGCACCTTTAATTATTACTATAGTAAGCAATATCAGGAGAAATTGCGTAGGATTGCTGAAATATGTAAGCCAAATTGAAATGCTAATGTTATAATGTACCTTCTATCAAGGGGTAGAAAGACTGCAGCAAAATTGAAGGTCTGGGACTGAAGACTTATTTGTGAAGTGTGCGGAAGTCAAGTAAGTCACGCTTTACTATTACCCAATAGGGGTCAATGTTCAATAAGTTCTAATAGGAGCACAAGCTCATACAGTATTATGTGGGTAAGTGGACCACATAGTCTATGTAGTTTCAATTTATCTAATACACGACATCATAAAGTTTCTAGATCTGCAGCACTGCAATAAAGTACTTACATAACACTACTTGTTCTTCTTCTGTAACATAGAATAATAATTAATAGTAATTACTGATATTATTGATGTACCTAAATTGAACCAATAAGAAACCATGGTGGCACACTTTAAATATGTTAAAATGTGTACTATATGCTTTGTGCTGGACTTGTCAACATTTTGGAGTGGTGCTCATGTGACAGTCATGTGACTATCCCAGAATATAGATTCCATAAAATAGCAGGTGTCAGGTAAGTTACCTCATTTTCACAAGCTTATTTTTTTGCCATTAAAATTCATATAACAAATGGTATTAGAGTAATAAAATGTCAAAAAGTAAAATTCAACTTACTATATTTCTTCAATGAATTAGTAGAAAACGTAGCTTGAAAAATATCGCTGATAATTAGCTTTAAAACGGTGATGAAAAAACCTGACGTGAGCCGTTTTTTACAATAGAAAAAATGTTACTTCACAAAAAAAAATTTCAAAAATATGTATCAAGTTGAGTTATTTTCAACTGAGGAATACATTTACCATGAGCAATGTGACGGACATATTTGAGAGAAAACACAATCTGTTTAGTTTAGTTGTTCTCTCTCCTGTTTCTGACATTTCCTACAAGTTTCATCAAAATGTTCTAATAACTTTTTGAGTTATCTATAGCGGGGTCACAGAAATGTCTGTCATCTACTATCTCTGTCTCTGCAGCGCGCACACACAAATTCTCACACGCACACACACACAGAATATGAAGCTTGTATTGTATAGAAATGAGGCCCAAAATTCAATCACTTGTTTTTATCCGATTTCTGACAATTCGTTAAAGTATTAACAATATCCACCCAATTTTAGATTATGATGCTAACTAACAAAAACATTAATAGACAAACCCCCGGCTATCTCATAACCTCCTGGCGAAGGTAATAAATAAACAGATATGTTATTACTAGGGCTGTCAAAAATAACCAGTTAACTCATGTGATTAATCATAAAAAATGATTACCGGTAATCATACAATTTATTTTGACAGCACATGCTCCTTTACCTTAACCCCAGATGATTACCTAAGGTGGTGAGGTGCGGATTGTTACATGGTCAGTGATCAGGTCAACGCAAAAAATTGCATTTTTGTCCAATATTGGTGTATTTTTAAACTTATTTTAAATCATAATTTGATTAAAGTGTGATTAATCAGATTTAAAAAAAAAAAAAAATACTTTTACAGCACTAGTTATTAAATAATGAAAGAAAGAGTAAATATTGACAGAAACATTGTATGATAAATGAAAGAATACTAAATAATAAAAAATAAATTAAAAAAATTAAGGATACATTATTCAATTCAGGACCAAAAGATATATATAAGACAATAATTATTCAGCATTCTGCTTCCTCCTTGTAAAAAAATATGCTCGTTTCCTAGAATGGCTCATATTAGTTTGTTGTTTGGGTTCTCCACTCAGTCCGCTTCATTTTACCCCACAGATTTATATGCTAACATTTTTAGAGCAAAGGTTTTACACAAGGTTTTTCCTTGAATTGGTACATCCTCTATTTTGTTGAAGAAATATATTTTATTATCAGAGAGAAGGTTGTTGCTTATTTTAGTTCTTAGAAAAACTAGTGGATTAGTACATTTCAATATTTGTGGTTTAAATAGTGGTAGCTCGAGCTGTCTCTCGGCTAATTGTTATGCTTTAGGTTGCAAGAAAAAATTCGGAGTACAAGCCTACCCACCACTAGTTGTTGTAGAGAATGTCACAGTGAACACCATAAGATCCGCCCTTAACATTCGGTCTCACTTGCTAGCATTAGCTTATAGCTAGAGATGGAGAAAACGTTGTTTTCCCCAATCCATGAAAACAAAGAAAGTGAGTGTGAAATACAGTTCTGAGAAGAAGAAGTAAATTATATTCATTGAATTAAGGATATAAATAATCCAAAACGTGACCGAATGTGTAGTTAGCTAACTTGTTGAGGTAGTTAGAGCGTACCACTTCTAGTCTGCATCATACTGAAGCAGAATGAGTCGATATATAATACAATATTATATTATCTAAACGGCGGACATTCATTAATAAAATATGGAGGAGCTGCTGATGGTGTGTTTGACTGAGAAACAGCTGGAAAGAGATATTGTAGAAGTCCACTCTCCAATGCTTTACATTATTATTATGTTACTTCATAAAACTACTGTAATTGTTTTAGTTTTTTGTACTGCATTCTATTATAATGTTTTTACACAAAATTGTTTTTCATTTAAAAGTCACCGATTAAATTTATTATAATTCATTTCAATATTGCTGTTTCCCAATTTTTTTATTAGGTACGAGCTGCGTCAAAGAACCAATTAAACTTGTATTCTGAGGTACGACAGTTTTTGTGTGTTCTCCATAAGTAACATTATGGTTTATCCTAATTGTCCCTTCTTTGCAGTATAGTCTGTGATTGTAGTGTTTTCAAAAAGGATTTCCTCATATCTACATAAAACCATTCAGTAAGTGTGTTGAGTGATTTGTGGTCTAAAACACATTTTGTTAATTCAGTGTTCAGTGTTAAAACGCTTCTAGCCATTTTATATATATATATATATATATATATATATATATATATATATATATATATATATATATATATATATATATATAAATATAAATATATATATATATATATATTTATTATTATATACATATTATGATATATATTTTATGTTGCCAATATTTATTGTGAAATTGCCAGCTCTTTTTATTAATTATTATGACGCCTACAAATGTATTTTCATTAAATTTTTTGGCAATAATAGATTTTTTTTAATCAAACTATCTGTCCACTGTTTCCAATAGTTACTAAAGTTGTGTCATCTGCAAACTACTAACTTTAAATTTCTTCAGACCTGACAGATAAGATAAGGTAATTTACCATTATTTTTACCAGAAATACATTTTGTTGAGTACAATACTTGATTTGTGTGCACACTTCACCTATTGCTTGTTAATGTTGTGTAGTAGGTCAAATATCTGATATCATACCTGAATCATTCATTGGTCAAACGTATAGAAATAAAACTTACACTCTACTCTTTTCTCCAGCATTGCAAGCCTGTTCGTGACTTCGGTCTTCAGCTCGTTGATCTTGAAAGCTCTGCAATTGTACAAAACAAAATGCTAATTAAACAATGTCTCCCAAGAAAATGAACACAGTGGACAAAATAAATTTTGTGAAGTTGTACTTTTCAATTCTGCCCGAGAAACAGAAGTCTCTGTTACTTCATTTTGTTTTTGCACAATATTTAGTATTGTTCCATTGCTCCTTTTTTTTTACCAGTCCTCTCTCTACTGTCAACAACAACTGTTCTTACCAGCACTTAAGCATTTTAAGAAAAGCAACAGCCCACAAAACTCTCGGTACAAGATGTTTTAGTTGAGAAAATAAAAATTAGGATGAGAAAAAATAAACAGTTTTAGTAAATCCTAATAAGTTAGTTTTTGTTTGTCATTTTTAAACACAACATTTACGTTTTTGCTATCAGTGGGCAAAGAACCGCAATATCCTCTGAGAGGCAGCGTCCTCTGCAGTGGACCCTTGTCTTTTACATAAACTTTCCCAAAATTTGTAACGTGACTAAAGAAATAGACCGAAAACAAAAGTCAGCAGGTTGTACAAAATACATTATGTCAAGTAATACACAGGTATGAGCGCTGCTACAAATTGGGTTGTTGGGTATAC